>NC_057801.1:696269576-696279848 GCF_018294505.1 Triticum aestivum
GCCCCCCCCCCCAACCGAGGCTTGATACGTCCATTTTGCAGCATGCTTTTATATCGATATTTATTGCATTATGGGTTGTTATTACACGTTATGTCACAATACTTATGGCTATTCTCTCTTATTTTACAAGGTTTATCATGAAGAGGGAGAATGTCGGCAGTTGGAATTCCGGCTGAAAAATGAGCAAATATTGGAAACCTATTCTGCACAGCTCCAAAAGTCCTGAAACTCCATGAAATTCATTTTTGGAATTAATAAGAATTATTGAGAAAAGAAAGTACCGGAGGGGGCCCACACCCTGCCCAGGAGGGTGGGCCCCCCCTACTGGGCGCGCCCCCTCTCTCCTGGGCCCCCTATTGGCCCTCCGGTGCCCATCTTCTGCTATATGAAGGCTTGTACCCTAGAAACAATCATAAGCAAGCTTACGGGACAAAACTCCGCCGCCACGAGGCGGAACCTTGGCAAAACCAATCTAGGGCTCCGGCGGAGCTGTTCTGCCAGGGAAACTTCCTTCCGGCAGGGGGAAATCATCACCAGCGTCATCACCAACGATCCTCTCATTGGGAGGGGGTCAATCTCCATCAACATCTTCACCAGCACCATCTCCTCTGAAAACCCTAGTTCATCTCTTGTATCCAATCTTGTATCAAAACCACAAATTGGTACTTGTGGGTTGCTAGTAGTGTTGATTACTCCTTGTAGTTGATGCTAATTGGTTTACTTGGTGGAAGATCATATGTTCAAATCCTTAATGCATATTAATACTCCTTTGATCATGAACATGAATATGCTTTGTGAGTAGTTACGTTTGTTCATGAGGACATGGGTGAAGTCTTGCTATCAGTAGTCATGTGAATTTGGTATTCGTTCGATATTTTGATGAGATGTATGTTTTCTATCCTCTAGTGGTGTTATGTGAACGTCGACTACATGACACTTCACCATTATTTGGGCCTATAGGAAGGCATTGGGAAGTAATAAGTAGATGATGGGTTGCTAGAGTGACAAAAGCTTAAACCCTAGTTTATGCGTTGCTTCGTAAGAGGCTGATTTGGATCCACTAGTTTCATGCTATGGTTAGGTTTACCTTAGTACTTCTTTTGTAGTTGCAGATGCTTGCAATAGGGGTTAATCATAAGTGGGATGCTTGTCCAAGAAATGGTAGTACCCAAGCACCGGTCCACCCACATATCAAATTATCAAAGTAACAAACGTGAATCATATCAGCGTGATGAAACTAGTTTGACGATAATTACCATGTGTCCTCGGGAGCGCTTTTCTCATTATAAGAAATTGTCCAGGCTTGTCCTTTGCTACAAAAAGGATTGGGCCACCTTGCTGCACATTATTTACTTTCATTGCTTGTTACCTGTTACAAATTATCTTATCACAAAACTATTTGTTACATACAATTTCAGTGCTTGCAGAGAATACCTTACTGAAAACCGCTTGTCAGTTCCTTCTGCTCCTCGTTGGGTTCGACGCTCTTACTTATTGAAAGGACTATGATAGATCCCCTATACTTGTGGGTCGTCAAGACTCTTTTCTGGCGCCGTTGCCGGGGAGTGTAGCGCCTTTGGTGAGTGGAACTTGGTAAGGAAACATTTATATAGTGTGCTGAAATTTTCTGTCACTTGTTACTATGGAAACTAATTCTTTGAGGGGCTTGCTCGGGGCATATTCGCCCCGACAAATAGAGCAAAGAGTTGCTCATCAACCTACTGAACCTACTGAAAATATTTACTTTGAGATTCCTTCGTGTATGATAGAGAAACTGCTAGCTAATCCCTTTGCAGGAGACGGAACATTGCATCCTAATTTACACCTTATCTTTGTGGATGAAGTTTGTGGATTATTTAAGCTTGCAGGTATACCCGATGATGTTGTTAAGAGGAAGGTCTTCCCTTTATCTTTGAATGGATATGCATTGACATGGTATAGGCTATGCGATGATACGGGATCTTGGAACTATAAACGATTGAAGTTGGAATTTCACCAGAAGTTCTATCCTATGCATCTTGTTCATCGTGATCATAATTATATATATAATTTTTGGCCTCACGAAGGAGAAAGTATAGCTCAAGCTTGGGGGAGGCTTAAGTCAATGTTATATTCATGCCCCAATCATGAGCTCTCAAGAGAAATGATTATTCAAAAAGTTTATGCTCGGCTTTCTCTCAATGATCGCACCATGCTTGATACTTCCTATGTTGGTTCTTATATGCTGAAGACTACTGAATTCAAGTGGGATTTATTGGAAAGAATTAAATGCAACTCTGAAGATTGGGGTTCCGACGATGGTAAGGAGTCAGGTATGACACCTAAGTTTGATTGTGTGAAATCTTTTATGGATACCGATGCTTTTCGTGGATTTACCGCTAAATATGGACTTGACTCTGAGATAGTAGCTTCTTTCTGTGAATCTTTTGCTACTCACGTTGATCTCCCTAAGGAGAAGTGGTTTAAATATAATCCTCCCATTGAAGTAAAAGTAGTTGCACCTATTACAGTTGAAGAAAAGACTATCACGTATAATGATCCTATTGTTCCTACTACTTATGTTGAGAAACCACCTTTCCCTGTTAGGATAAAGGATCATGCTAAAGCTTCAACTGTGGTTCGTAAGAGTAATACTAGAACATATACACCTTCTGAGCCAATTAAAGTTGAACCTACTATTGTTATGGTTAAAGATCTCTTGGATGATAATATAGATGGGCATGTTATTTACTTCTGTGGTGAAACTGCTAATACTGCTAGACCAGATGCTAAGATACATAGACCTGTTGTAGGCATGCCTGTTATTTCTGTTAAAATAGGAGATCACTATTATCATGGCTTATGTGATATGGGTGCTAGTGCTGGTGCAATACATATTTCCTTATATAATGAAATTATGCATGATATCGCACTCGCTGAGTTGGAAGGTATTGATGTTGCTATTAAGCTTGCCAATAGAGATACTATTTCACCAGTTGGGATTGTTAGAGATGTTGAAGTCCTGTGTGTGGAAGTTAAATATCCCGCTGATTTTCTTGTTCTTGGTTCCCCATAAGATAGCTTTTGTCCCATTATATTGGTAGACCCTTCTTGAATACAGTTAATGCTAAGATTGATTGTGAAAAGGATGTTGTTACAATTGGCTTGGGGATATGAAACATGAGTTTAATTTTGCTAATTTCGTAGACAACCCCTTGATAAAGAATTACCTAGTAAGGATGAAATTATTGGTCTTGCTTCTATTGTCGTACCTCCTACTGATCCGTTAGAACAATATTTGCTAGACCATGAAAATGATATGTTTATGAATGAAAGAAGGGAAATAGATGAAGTATTCCTTCAACAGGGTCCTATTCTGAAACACAACTTACCTGTTGAAATCCTAGGGGATCCCCCTCGGACCCAAGGGTGATCCTATGTTTGAGCTCAAACCTTTACCTGATAATCTTAAATATGCTTATCTTGATGAAAAGAAGATATATCCTGTTATTATTAGTGCTAAACTTTCAGAGCAGGAAGAAGAAAGATTATTGAAAACTCTGAAGAAGCACCGTGCTGCTATTGGATATACTCTGGATGATCTTAAGGGCATTAGTCCCACTCTATGCCAACACAAAATAAAATTGGAGAAAGATGCCAAACCAGTTAGAGATCCTCAATGACGGTTAAATCCTAAGATGAAAGAAGTGGTAAGAAAGGAAATACTAAAGCTACTAGAGGCGGGTATAATTTATCTCGTTGCCGATAGTAATTGGGTAAGTCATGTCCATTGCGTCCCTAAGAAGGGAGGTATTACTGTCGTTCCTAATGATAAAGATGAATTGATCCCTCAAAGAATTATTACAGGTTATAGGATGGTAATTGATTTCCATAAATTAAATAAAGCTACTAAGAAAGATCATTACCCTTTACCTTTTATTGATCAAATGCTAGAAAGACTATCCAAACATACACATTTCTGCTTTCTAGATGGTTATTCTGGTTTCTCTCAAATACCTGTGTCAGCGGAGGATCAATCAAAAACTACTTTTACTTGCCCTTTCGGTACTTTTGCTTATAGATGTATGCCTTTTGGTTTATGTAATGAACATGCTACCTTTCAAAGATGCATGATGGCTATATTCTCTGACTTTTGTGAAAAGATTTGTGAGGTATTCATGGATGATTTCTCCGTTTCTGGATCCTCTTTTGATGATTGCTTGAGCAACCTTGATCGAGTTTTGCAGAGATGTGAAGGCACTAGTCTCGTCTTGAATTGGCAAAAGTGCCACTTTATGGTTAATGAAGGCATTGTCTTGGGGCATAAAATTTCCGAAAAAGGTATTGAAGTTGATAAAGCTAAAGTTGATGCTATTAAAAAGATGCCATGTCCCAAGGACATTAAACGTATAAGAAGTTTCCTTGGTCATGCTGGTTTTATAGGAGGTTCATTAAGGACTTTTCTAAAATCTCTAGGCCTCTGACTAATTTATTACAAAAGATATTGTCTTTGGTGATGATTGTATAGAAGCATTTGAAATACTTAAGAAAGCTTTGATCACTGCACCTATTGTTCAGCCACCTGATTGGAATTTACCCTTTGAAATTATGTCTGATGCGAGTGATTATGATGTAGGTGTTCTTCTAGGGCAAAGAGTTGATAAGAAATTAAATGTTATCCAGTATGCTAGTAAAACTCTTGATACTGCCCAGAGAAATTATGCTACTAATGAAAAAGAATTCTTAGCAGTTGTATTTGCTTGTGATAAGTTCAGACCTTATATTGTTGATTCTAAAGTTACTATTCACACTGATCATGCTGCTATTAAATATCTTATGGAAAAGAAAGATGCTAAACCTAGACTTATTAGATGGGTTCTCTTGCTCCAAGAATTTGACTTGCATATTATTGATAGAAAGGGAGCTGAGAACCCCGTTGCAGACAACTTTACTAGGTTAGAGAATTTCTTGATGACCCACTACCTATTGATGATAGTTTTCCTGATGAACAATTAGCGGTCATTAATGCTTCTCGTACTGCTCCATGGTATGTTGATTATGCTAATTACATTGTTGCTAAATTTATACCACCTAGTTTCACATACCAGCAAAAGAAAAAGTTCTTTTATGATTTAAGACATTACTTCTGGGATGACCCACACCTTTATAAAAAGGAGTAGATGGTGTTATTAGACGTTGTGTACCTGAGCATGAACAGGAACAGATCCTACGCAAGTGTCACTCTGAACCATATGGAGGACACCACGCTGGAGATAGAACTGCACATAAGGTATTGCAATCCGGTTTTTATTGGCCTACTCTCTTCAAAGATGCTCATAAGTTTTTCTTGTCTTGTGATGAATGTCAAAGAATAGGTAATATTAGTAGACGTCAAGAAATGCCTATGAATTATTCTATTTTTATTGAACCATTTGATGTTTGGGGCTTTGATTATATGGGACCTTTTCCTGCCTCTAATGGATACACACATATTTTAGTTGCCGTTGATTGCATTACTAAGTGGGTAGAAGCTATTCCAACTAGTAGTGCTGATCATAACACCTCTATTAAGATGCTTAAAGAAGTTATTTTTCCGAGGTTTGGAGTCCCTAGATATCTTATGACTGATGGTGGTTCACATTTTCTTCATGGTGCTTTTCGTAAAATGCTTGCTAAGTATGATGTTAATCATAGAATTGCATCTCCTTATCACCCATAGTCTAGTGGTCAAGTAGAGTTGAGTAATAGAGAGCTCAAATTAATTTTGCAAAAGACTGTCAATAGATCTAGAAGGAATTGGTCCAAGAAACTTGATGATGCATTATGGGCCTATAGAACTGCATATAAAAATCCTATGGGTATGTCTCCATATAAGATGATTTATGGAAAAGCATGCCACTTACCTCTCGAACTTGAACATAAGGCATATTGGGCTATTAAAGAGCTCAACTATGACTTCAAACTTGCCGGTGAGAAGAGGTTATTTGAGATTAGCTCACTTGATGAATGGAGAACCCAAGCCTATGAGAATGCCAAGCTGTTCAAAGAAAAAGTTAAAAGATGGCACGACAAAAGGATACAAAAGCGTGAGTTTAACGTAGGTGATTATGTGTTGCTATTCAACTCTCGTTTAAGATTTTTTGCAGGAAAACGTCTCTCTAAATGGGAAGGTCCTTACGTTATCGAGGAAGTCTATCGTTCCAGTGCCATAAAAATCAACAACTTCGAAGGCACAAGTCCGAGGGTGGTGAACGGTCAAAGAATCAAACATTATATCTCAGGTAATCCTATTAATGTTGAGACTAACATTATTGAAACCATAACCCCGGAGGAATACATAAGGGACACTTTCCAGAACGTTTCAGACTCCGAAAAGGAATAGGTATGTGGTACGGTAAGTAAAACGACTCCAAAACAATTCTAATGGCATTTTTTCTCTGTTTTGGAATATTTAATAATTTTGGGAAGCAAGAAGTAATCTGGGAAGGACACGAGGCCTCCACGAGGGTGGAGGGCGCACCCACCCTTACTGGGCGCGCCCCCTTGTCTCGTGGGCACCTCGTGTGCCTCCCGGACTCTGTTTTCTTGCATGTTACTTCTTTTGGTCGATAAAAATTCATTATATAATCCCCCGAAGGTTTTGACCACCGTATCACGCAAAAATCTTCTGTTTTCATTTCGAGCTATTTTCTGACAGATCTAGAGCATCATGACATCACCCTCCTTCAACAATGAAGACAAGGATGCTTGGCTATTGAAGATAGAGCTGAAAAGAGAAGAACCGGAGGAGATCAACAAGGATGAATGGATCAAGAAGGCCATGGAGGATCAAGCTCCGGTGGCGGAAGAAGAAGAACTCCCTCAACCTCTACGTAACCTCTTTACCCCAACTGAGATTTAAGCTTTCAAGATGATTGAGTTAGCTCGTATACAAAACAAGTATCTCACACAGGAAAATATTTTGTTGAAGGATCATATCGTCGCACTCAAGGGCATTATCCGCAAGTTGGAGGAGCTTTTACGCTCGATGTGCGATTATCCACCATCATCATCACCACCTTCATCACCTCCGAGGACATAATCACATGGGTATGGGCACTCCCCTTGGGAACTACCAAGCTTGGGGGAGGTGCCCCGGTATCGTATCACCATCACACTCCTATCTTTACAGTTTTTCTTAGTTTGATCCTTTTAGTAATATCTTGATCTAGTAGAATAAAGTTTTGGTATGAATTAGTTTCGAGTTTTGCTTTGTGATCTCTTTATGTAATCGAGTCCGCGAGCTATATAATAAAGATTAGTTTTGAGTCAAGGGCCTTGCTATCTTGCTATGGTCTTGAAAAAATAGAAAGAATAAAAAGGAATAAAAGAGTTCATATTGACCTTATGGATAGTAATGACTTCACATAAAGAGTATGAGGCTTAAAAGTTGTTGAGAGTTGACAAACATAGTTTTGGTCATCGTTGCAATTAATAGGAAGTAATAAAGAAAGAGAGGTTTTCACATTTAAATATACTATCTTGGACATCTTTTATTATTGTGAGCACTCATTAAGTATGACATGCTAAAGATTTGATGTTGGACAAGGAAGACAACATAATGGTTTATGTTTTCTCACATCTCAGTTAAAGTATATTGTCATGGATCTTTCAAACATGTTGAGCTTGCCTTTCCCCCTCATGCTAGCCAAAATTCCTTGCACCAAGCAGAGATACTACTTGTGCTTCCAAATATCCTTAAACCCAGTTTTTCCATGAGAGTCCACCATAGCTACCTATGGATTGAGTAAGATCCTTCAAGTAAGTTGTCATGTTGCAAGCAATGAAAATTGCTCTCTAAATATGTACGACTTATTAGTGCGGAGAAAATAAGCTTTATATAATCATGTGATATGGATGTAATAAAAGCAACGGACTGCATAATAAAGGTTCATATCACAAGTGGCAATATAAAGTGACGTTCTTTTGCATTAAGATTTTGTGCATCCAACCCTAAAAGCACATGACAACCTCTGCTTCCCTCTGCGAAGGGCTTATCTTTTACTTTATGTCTTTTACTTTATACAAGAGTCAAGGTGATCTTCACCTTTCCCTTTTTCATTTTATCCTTTGGCAAGCACCTCGTGTTGGGAAGACCCTGATATATATATCCAATTGGATGTAAGTTAGCATGAACTATTATTGTTGACATCACCCAAAGGTGAATATGTTGGGAGGCAACATTATAAGCCCCTATCTTTCTCAGTGTCTGATTAAAACTCCATAACATTAAGTATTGCGTGAGTGTTAGCAATTGTGGAAGACTATATGATGGTTGAGTATGTGGACTTGCTGAAAAGCTCTATTCTTTACTCTTTCTGATGTTATGATAAATTGCAGTTGCTTCAACGACTGAGATTATAGTTTGCTAGTTCTCAATGAAGTTTCTGAACCATACTCGACATTGTGAATAGATTGTTACTTGTGCATAAGAAATCATATGACAAAATCTATATATGATGTTGTTATAAGAATGATCATGATGCCCTCATGTCCGTATTTTATTTTTATCGACACCTCTATCTCTAAACATGTGGACATATTGTTCGATTTCGGCTTTCGCTTCAGGACAAGCAAGGTCTAAGCTTGGGGGAGTTGATACGTCCATTTTGCATCATGCTTTTATATCGATATTTATTGCATTATGGGCTGTTATTACACGTTATGTCACAATACGTATGGCTATTCTCTCTTATTTCACAAGGTTTATCATGAAGAGGGAGAATGCCGACAGCTGGAATTCTGGTTGGAAAAGGAGCAAATATTAGAAACCTATTCTGCATAGCTCCAAAAGTCCTGAAATTCCACGAAAGTGTTTTTTGGAATTAATAAGAATTATTGAACAAAGAAAGTACCAGAGGGGGCCCACACCCTGGCCAGGAGGGTGGGAGGCGCCCCCCCTTGCTGGGCGTGCCCCCTGTCTCCTAGGGCCCCTGTTGGCCCTCCGGTGCCCATCTTCTGCTATATGAAGGCTTGTACCCTGGAAACAATCATAAGCAAGCTTACGGGACAAAACTCCGCCGCCACGAGGCGGAACCTTGGAAAAACCAATCTAGGGCTCCGGCGGAGCTGTTCTGCCAGGGAAACTTCCTTCCGGCAGGGGGAAATCATCACCAGCGTCATCACCAACGATCCTCTCATTGGGAGGGGGTCAATCTCCATCAACATCTTCACCATCTCCTCTCAAAACCCTAGTTCATCTCTTGTATCCAATCTTGTATCAAAACCACAAATTGGTACATGTGGGTTGCTAGTAGTGTTGATTACTCCTTGTAGTTGATGCTAATTGGTTTACTTGGTGGAAGATCATATGTTCAAATCCTTAATGCATATTAATACTCCTTTGATCATGAACATGAATATGCTTTGTGAGTAGTTACGTTTGTTCATGAGGACATGGGTGAAGTCTTGCTATTAGTAGTCATGTGAATTTGGTATTCGTTCGATATTTTGATGAGATGTATGTTGTCTCTCCTCTAGTGGTGTTATGTGAACGTCGACTGCATGACACTTCACCATTATTTGGGCCTAGAGGAAGGCATTGGGAAGTAATAAGTAGATGATGGGTTGCTAGAGTGACAGAAGCTTAAACCCTAATTTATGTGTTGCTTCGTAAGGGGTTGATTTGGATCCACTAGTTTCATGCTATGGTTAGGTTTACCTTAATACTTATTTTGTAGTTGCGGATGCTTGCAATAGGGGTTAATCATAAGTGGGATGCTTGTCCAAGAAAGGGCAGTACCCAAGCACCGGTCCACCCACATATCAAATTATCAAAGTAACAAACGCAAATCATATGAGCATGATGAAACTAGTTTAACGATAATTCCCATGTGTCCTCGGGAGTGCTTTTCTCATTATAAGAAATTGACCAGGCTTGTCCTTTGCTACAAAAAGGATTGGGCCACCTTGTTGCACTTTATTTACTTTCATTGCTTGTTACCCGTTACAAATTATCTTATCACAAAACTATTTGTTACCTACAATTTCAGTGCTTGTAGAGAATACCTTACTGAAAACCGCTTGTCATTTCCTTCTGCTCCTCGTTGGGTTCGACACTCTTACTTATCGAAAGGACTATGATAGATCCCCTATATACTTGTGGGTCATCAATGCTCACCTAGCAAATTGTGAAGTAGCTAACAGCCCCCCTCCCTCGTGTCGGCACGAAGGGAATCCTAAGCTATGAATGGATGCCCCCAACCGTGGTTCACCTAGGAAAGTGCGAAGTAGCTAGCAGCCCCCCCTCGTGTC
>NC_057801.1:696280177-696315479 GCF_018294505.1 Triticum aestivum
CCCCCCACACGCACACTTTCAGTCGGCGGGCCAGAGAGGCATCTCACCAAGATTGATCGTAAAACGGACCAAGAATAATCCACCTTGGCTGTACAACCTCTCTCTTGTTGCTAGTCAAAGTGATGGTCGTCCATGCGACCCCGGAGATAGGCTAACTCACCAATAATCATGCAAGTAGCTAGTCCCCGAAGACAACCACTGCATGCGTGTGGCCCAAACATATGTATGGAGAGGTGTGTGTTTTAGTACACAATGAAACAACTTTGATGTGGCACACCGTGATTTCGAACTAGAAATCCCCACACCGAGTGAGGGTTAGGTTGATGATGCATATGTATGTTACACCACACTTCAAGCCGACGAGGGGGATTCATGCATGCATGCGTGCATAGTATATGCACTCAAACTTTAATTAGGTCTGAATCTCACCATGACCTATACTACGATAAAACGAAGCAAATGAAGAATTCGCCATGGTAACCTATATTGTTGTCGGTCAAGGTAATCATGGATGTCCATGCGGGCCCACAAATATATAGGCTTGTCGCCGATAACCACGCGAGGGAGTGTACCATTCGAAGACAGCCACTACATGCATATGTATGGAGGTGATGCGTGCATGCATGTTTGAAATGGTATTCAAACATGCATGCACGCAAATTAACTTAGGAGGGAGTGCTCATATATACCATATTCCAAGCAAAAAAATAACCCCCTCCTAAGTCAAATTAACCACTCTTGTTGTCAGGCAAAAAGTAGTGATGGACCAAGCGGGCCCACAGACGGAAAGCATCAATATCGCTGATAACCGCTTAAGTGGGTGCAAGAGGACAACCACCATCGCTTTGCATGTGGGCCAAACATATGTTGAATACCTAAAGTAGACAACTTTGATGTGCCACATGCCTCAAAAACCGTAAACCATGCACCCACACAGAGCGAAGTTCATGAAGCGTACTACATATGATTGTCCCCTTCCCCCTCTTCGACGCATACTATATGCTCCTACCGTAATACAACCCAAAAAGAATCCTCATCAATGGTGAAATTAATTAACCTCTCCTGATGTAGGTCAAAGTGATGCATGCATCAACGATGGCCTCGTGGGCCCACAGATGGAAGTGTCACACGTGAGTGTCCAAGCTAGGATAACCACCGTCTGCATGCATGTAGTGCAAAGAGGTGTTGTGTGATGTTTGAATAGCCATTTTCACAATTTTGATGTGGCACGTGCCTCGGAAACCGAAAAGTCCCGACACTGAGTGAGGTGTACTTGTTCACGGACGCGTACGTATAGTATATATACATGCTAGTCCCCTCCCACCTCTTCGACACGTAATATATACCACCATAACACAAACAAAAAAGATTCTACCTTGCTGGTCAAATTAACCTCACTACCGGTTGTTCGTCAAAGTGATGGAGGACGACCTCACGGGCCCATAGAAAGCATCATACGCGAGTATCAAGTGTCGTGTAGGAAAACCATCGACTGCATGTGGCCAAAATATGTATGTATGAAAGGGTTGTGTAATGTTTTAAATTATGAATTCACGACTCTGATGTGGCACTGGCCTGCCTAACAAAACGGCCAACCCACACGATGGCTCACAACTCATAGTGTACTGCGAGACACCCACCACCCCCAGACGCACACAGCCACACACACACCGCGAATCCACCGCAACTACGATGCATGCTAAATTAATTATCCCGCGGTGAACATGCATATGTTACCAAAGTAGGGATGTTTTAATTTGAAAAAAATCAAAGATCATTAAGACGTTTTAGTACATTAATTGATTGATTTTCTATGGGTATAATGTGCAAAAAAAATCAAGTTCGAGCTACATGCACATGTGACAGTGCACCTAAATGGATTGCAAAAACACATGTGTCTCACTGGGTGCATGTTTACTCCCCGCGCAACAAATTTCAAACAATGAGAATCTTGATTTTTAAATTCTAGTTCATCCAAAACTTATTTGAAGTTGATGAAACTTATCGTGTTGTCATATGGACACCAATACAAAGTTGCATTGCACTTTTTTGGTCAAATTTGAGACCAGTTTTGATGTAATCTTTATCTAATTATAAACAGGAGATTACTAATAATTGGGAACCAATATCCCAAACGGACTATTTATTCGAACCATGAGCGTTAGACCAATAATGGATACGTGTCATGCTTTGGTTAAGTAATGAAGCAGCATTATTAATCATCCAAATAGAAAACAATATACGTGGCGCCACGCGACCCGTGTGCCGTGCGAGCAGGTGTGAGTTGACGGGACGCATGCGAGCAGTCCGCCGCATGCAGACCGGGAGGCGTGCATGCAGGTGTGTAAATTGATAGAGGCGTGCTCGCTGCATAGTGTCATCGGGAGGCGTGCGAGTAGCTGTGTGAAATAACGGTAGGCATGCCAGTAGTCCGGTACGCATGCTCACCGGGAGGCGAGCCAGCAGTTTGACCGCCGCCAGCCTCTCTCCCACTACTCCATATTAAGAGCTCTCCCATATTAATGGTGCGCCCGAGCGGCTGCACCCCCCATCCTCACCACACACACAATCCCCTCTCTCCGCTTGCATCATCGACGCCGCTCTCAGTCATCAAAGCCGTCAGTGTATGTGGATGCCGCCGAAGCGCCCCATCAGAGTGAGTGGCAACGCCGGGGCTACTAAAACACCGGAGCATGTCGTGGAGATGGAGACGGAGGTTGCTTTCACCGCTGGCGAGTTATCGCTGCAACCTGACATCATCGACGGCGTCGAGCTTCCATAGCCGGAGGCGGAGTTCCACACCGACTCTGGTGATGATTCGGGCGACGACTCCGACGACCACTCCGGCGACGACTCCGACGATGAATGACAACTGGTTAGTAATCTATACCCATTTATGTGTCAAATAGATCCCAGGGTTTCTCTGGTTACTCCTGTCTCCCCCTTTTTGGAATAGGAATCCTATGTTTATGTTCTCCCAATCCATGAAATTTGAGTAAGTTTCGTTAGATCCGTGTAGTGTATTGATTGTTTGAATGGTACAAGTGATAAGTGATTAGTTGTTTCATCTGTGGAAATGATTTCTGCTAGTAATTCGACTAGGTTTAGTGTTCGTGCTAATAATTCCTAGCCAGGACTTGACAATTGATTTTGAATGACCTACATATGTTTGTGCCATTATTTTCTTCAAGATTGGTCTGTACATGGATGAATGTGCTTAAAAATTGAACCATAATCTATGGATATGTATAAATAAATAGCCATAAATTCCTAATCCTACTTCAGGCATGTAATCATTGATTTGATGCCAATTTTTGGCAACTAGCAAATGTTCGCTAGAGATTAGTTTGTAACCACATTTTTTACTATTTGTATAGGTGCTGTCTGACGATCTGGACATCAAGGATGAAGATGTCCAGAGGAGGTACAAGAGGCAAATCCTGAGGGAGCTTTATGCGGGAATGCATAGCAGGCGTATTAGGACATAGGACGGCAGCTATCGATGCCCATTTTGCAACCACAAGCTTCATGACGCGTATCAAAGTGTTCTGGCGCATGCAAGAGGACGGGTCGTTGGCTCCTTCAAGCAAAAGTATTCTGGCAGGGTGGTGCACGGCGCGTACGCCAAGTACCTGGAGAAGCTTCAGGATCGTGCCGGCATGTGAGATGAGATGTGGGATCAAACTATGTACATTTGAGCATGCTTAATGATGGTTGAACTATGCTTGTGTACATGTACGCTTATTATCTATGTCTGATTATGTTTAATCTATGTTTACTTACGTCTAACTGTGGGATATGGATGCAATCAGTTTGGTTGATGGAATCTACCTCCGTCCTCGTTTATTGGTCCCTTTGTAATTTGTGTTAAATGTTGACCAAAGATTTAACTGACAAAATGTTAGTGCAGGTCAGCAAAAATTTGAACACAGTGTTCAATGATATAATTTTTGGTGACATGCATAAACATTTCCTAGTTAAATATTTGGTCGAAATTTGGTACAAATTACAAAGGGAACCAATAAACCAGGACGGAGCTAGTATGTCAATCACACACGGTTCCAAAAATTAGAACCGTGTGCAATGACTTTCGTTTTGCTTGTTGCGTCAATCACACACGGTTGGCTCTAGCAAACAGTTGCCTCCAAAATTCTTTGTGGGACAGAAAACCCTCACCGCCCAATTCAAAAAAGAAAAAATAAAACCCTCTCCATTCCCACGTCACAAAAACCCTCACCACCACCCGCCACACTGCCTCCGGTCCCCATTCGCACCTGCACAAGCTCCTTCGTGTCTATGCATGGCACCGCCTATCGCAGTGGTAACCACTTAGCTCGATGCCTGCCGCCGCCGCCAGGCTATCAGCAAACCCCACCGCATTTCGCCACTTCTGCTTGCTGCCGCCTATCGCCATCGACTTTCTTGACGCTGATCGCGGTCGAGCTAACTCTGCTCGGTTGGGGAATCTGCCGTACTGAGGGTTCTTTCTCATGGACGACGAGGTAACTAATTTAATGAGATATTATCTCATCTCTTATCCTAGTTCATCTACCTCCTTTAATCACCCGACGGAAATTGCCGTCAATTCATTTTTATTTGAGCTGATTTGAGGGTTTTCTTTCATTCAAAGAGTGTACGGTGCGCCGACACATCAGGACTTTGCGACCTCCGCCGGAGATGCAATCTCGTCGTACCAGATGACTTGAGTATGTGCGCGGTATGTTCAATCTCACCCTAAATCGGTTGGCATGGCCTACTTTCCTGAACATATTCTAAATATTGCTACATTGGATAAAAGGTGCCACATGCACCATATACGTCAAAGGGGATTTTCCCCCTCTTCTTTCTATATTAGGAAAATTAATGATCTATTGTTCTTTCAATTACTCTCATATTTCCATGACATCATGTTTACCCTATCTGTTTAATTATAGATTTTTGTCCTTCGATTTCAACTGTTGTACAGTTCTTTCAATTTGGGCCCATATTTGCATGTTACCATATTTTGTTTAACAATCCTACCATTTTCTGGAGCACATCCCTTGCTATGCAACAGATTATGTAGTGCAAAAAATTTCCCTTTACATAGATCAAGGATGCACGGATGTCATACTGCACAGAAACCATGGATTTACAATCGATGCTACTGTAAGACTTGATGAACGTGGTGACTCCTATTTTGGTGTTGACTTTTGGAAAGAAATTTCTAAGTTTTATGTACTGAAAGCTGGCACTAAAATTGCACTGCACATAGAAGGGCCTAGTCATGAGATATATGCTAACTTCCCCGACAAAATCATCCATCCAGACTTTGTTCGAAGTAAGTTTTCTTTTCAACTATCTGCATGTTGATTTACCCAGCAATGTCAAATGAATTGTGTAGTATTTAAGCAACCAATTGTTATTCCCTTTTCTTACTATATTCTTACCTAATAACTTCTAGCTACCAATACACTTTTCTATTGCCCTGTTTTAACTAAATATTCCCTGTCCTCTCATTTCTATTAGAAAGTGCCGCTGACAAGGAGACTCCAGAGGTAGAGAACAGGGCTGCCAACAAGCAGAGGTGGGGCAAGCTAGAACCGCAAGTGACTCTAGCAGGCCTAGACTTCATCAGCAGTCTCCTCGATGATATATTGACAGTCATCATCTCCCTCCTTCCAATCAAATGTGGGGTGCGGACAATCGTCCTTTCCCGGTGGTGGTGCCCCTTATGGAAGTACACCCCTCTTGACCTCATCGACACCCACGAGCTCTGCCATGGCTATCGCAAAAGCTTGGATGCGTTCTCCAAGATCCTAGGTAGTCACCTTGGCCCAACCAGAGGCCTTAGAATGGGCAAGTTCCGTTCCAACAGCAGGGACCGAGCCAAGCTTGACGACTGGTTTTGAGCCCCCACCCTAGATCAGCTCGAGGAGCTCACTTTTGATGATGGGCATATGTGCTTGCTGCCAACGTCCGTGCTCCACCTCGCACCCACACTGCGCATCGCAAAGTTCAGGAACTGCCACCCCCCCTCTTAATGACGCGCCCGCTCTTATTCTACCATGACTGAAGCACCTCGAGCTCGTTGTCGTCTGCCTCTCAAACGGTGACGTTTAGCGCCTGCTCCGTGGCTGTACTGCACTCGAGTACCTTCATCTTCAGGCAATCAATGGGTTGACTACATTCCACATCACCTCCATGACTCTCCGGACTATTTATGAGTGTTGCTGGTTCAGTAGGAAGACATCACAAGATGTGTACCACGGTATGGTCATTGAGGACACACCTGCACTTGAGAGATTACTTGTACTTGATCAAGTAGGTCCAACAAGAATCAATGTCATTTCTGCACTAAAATTGACAGTGCTGGGTTACTCGTTTGACAAATACTCCGAACTTGTTATTGGATCCACACCCATTTAGGTACAACAGCCGCCTTCTACCTCTCCTTCTAAAAATTAACATTATTTCTAATTTTGAAGATGTTTGTTCGTCTTTCATTCAGAAAATGATTCTGACAAGCTTGACCCTGAAACTACGCACGGTGAAGGTCCTGGCACTAGATTCTATCAGCCCCAACCTGGAGCAAGTTGTCAGTTTCCTGAGATGCTTTCCATGCCTGGAGAAGCTATATATCGAGGTGATGTTCCTTTCTTGTTAAATGTTAACCATAAGGGAGTTCAATTTGTGACACCTTTTTCCAAGTTTACAATGACAATGTACTACGATTTCTGAAGGATTCTTTTGGAGGATTTTAGTACATACATGTCTCCTTTTCCAAGTTTACAATGACAATGCATGATCCATATGGTTACAATCCATATGCATTTCTCCTTTAGATTCATCTATACTAGTTTTCTTAGGGAACTTTTCATCCACTCCAACATCTTGTGAAGATCGAAGATGGCATGTTAATGCCCATGTTAATCATGTCAGATCGAAGATGGCATGTTAGTGCATTTTACAAATGCTGCAAACCAAATAGGCCTGTAGTAGTGTTCAAAACTGCATCTAGGCACTAACACGTTTTCTTC
This sequence comes from Triticum aestivum, assembly GCF_018294505.1. Lineage (NCBI taxonomy): Eukaryota > Viridiplantae > Streptophyta > Magnoliopsida > Poales > Poaceae > Triticum > Triticum aestivum. The sequence goes on from NC_057801.1 coordinate 696,287,197, forward strand.
TTTTGCAGATAAGATTAGGCCCAGTGGTGGATAATGTGATACAATATAACAATCACATCGAATGCCTAGATCTGCATCTCTCAAAAATTACTTTGAACTCCTACCGAGGGACCTTACCGGGGATTATATTCGCCGGGTTCTTTGTTGTCAGAGCAAGGGTGCTGAAGGTAATGAGGTTTGCCCTACATTTATTTCGCAAAAATGAATGGTTTGTTGATCAGCGCCGGCGCCTGCGGTAGAATGGAATAGTCTCCAAAAATGCTGAATTTCATTTTGGAACTTCAGATGAAAGAGTAACCAGAACTCATCATGTCAACCCCATACATTACTTCTTAGTGGGTGACCCCTTTGCAAATGATGTGAGATTTTGAAACCAGACTAAGAAGTGGTAATATTAGTTTGAACCTCTCTGATATCAATGTTCAGCAGATCAGCGCGAGCGTTTGTAGCTGATGAGCTGAATTTCATTTCTAATATTAGTTTGAACCTTGTAATCTTCGAATTTGAGCCATATAACTCTAGAATTTGAACCTTGTAATATTTCAAGCTTTATTGGTACAATCGTTGAAATGTCATCGTATGAGACTCGTATATTGGTAGCACTATTTTGACCTTAATATGCAATGGTCTTAGATTTGATTTTATTAACCATTCTCGAATCTGTTTACCTTGTTGATCTCACAGCACACGATCTGTATAGATAACTCGACTGCGATCTTCGACATTATTGCACACAGTTGGTTTCTTCCATCATGTGCCTTGTAGAGGGCAGAATTGATTATCGCACTCGAGTGTCCATCATCACCCTTCTGTGTAACTTTGACCTCATCACCCATGGGTAAACTTATGACCAAAGTCATTCCACACACTTCGTTTTTACAAAGCTTTTTGCCAATAAACACCCATGATTTGTCCCTCTTCTAGCTGACGCATGGCAAACCAAGCCAGGCGGGAAGCTTGCACGGTAAACTGCATGGTAGCGCGGGAACAAGCTCACCGACGATACATTTGGCGCCTCTTCGAGCCCACATGTGGTCAAATTGCGGTGCGGTGTTGTCAAGCATGCACTAGAATCCTCTGCTACGAATGTCGTGACAAGACATGACGATTACAGGCCGGCTGGCCCCCATTTGTTACAGAAGCCATTTAAGCCTCTTGTGTCTCTTCAAACTTTCGATCGCGCCCCGCCATTGCAAGAAGCACACCCACCATGACAAGTTCTTAGAGGGTATCCTGCGTGGCTCCAATGGCGCTCCGAGCGGCTGCCAACGATGAGCAGCAGTTCACCATGCATGCCGTGGTGGACACCCACCGAAGGTTCATGGAGCTCTCGGTGGTGTACACCAACAACCCGGTCTAGGTGGAGCACTCCAACCACATCATGGAGTTGTTGCTTGTCGAGGAGAAGAACAAGGTGGTCAGGTTCGACCTCGAGTACACTTGCACTCGTGCCGGGTCTCGTCCCAAGGTCGTCGTCGCCCATATGTGCGTGCACAACCACGTCCTCGTCTACCACTACTGCCTGGCCACAAGGCCTTGCGAGTGTTTCGCCAGGTTTGTCAATAGCCCCCACTACATGTTCGCTATGGTGGACATCACCAATGATGTCAAGGTGCTCAAGAATTCGGTATCGCTTGCCAGAATCTTGTCGACATCCCGGGCCAGTACAAGATCTGGGGCAGCAAGGAGCATGAGAAGGACTCACTAGTTCACCTTGCCGAGGCCATCATCGACCCCTACTACATAGACATATGAAGGATTCTTGCAACGAGGACATGCGTGCCTGGCACTCAGCCAGGATGGAGAAACTCGACCAAGCTCACGTTGTGTACGTGGCCAAGGAGGCGTACACGTGCTATGACATGTACAGGCGGATCGTTGACATGAGGAAGTGCCTCCTTCCCCAAAACGGTCAGGGATTCAGCCGGAAGCAGAGCAATGGCAAGCATCATTGCAACAAGAAGTAGATGATTAGATCCTTGTTTCTCCTAGTTTAGTGTGCATGTATTGCTTACTTTGGTGTGTGAAAATGTTATGTGTGTAGTCACTTGTGTAATTGTATGCTTAATTATTATTTTTGACCTTGTGTATGCTTAATTTGGTTATGCAATGTTGTCTTTTTAAGTATATATATGTTGATGCTCTGTAGGCAGAGCATATCACATTGCACACTGACTAAACAATGGAACCCGTCGATGATGATTTCATCAATCACTGACAATTGTATACCAGCAATCATTTGCTCACAACACACACGGCTTGTTAATAGGAATCGTCTGTGTTGTTATCGGTCTTCCCACACATTTCCGATTATAGGCCTGTTTGCCGCGTATCACACACATCTTGTTAAGTTGAACCATTTCTGTTCTCTTGGCTCAATGCAAACAGTTCATCCAAGTGAACTGTATGCCGTATATCACACACACCATCATCTAGCTGCCCGTTTCTATTGTTACTCCTCATATTAAATAGTTCATCCGAGTGAATGGTATGCTCTACATCGCACACACCTTCATCTGGCAGCCCGTTTCTTTTGTTCACCCTCAGTTAATTGAACCGAACCGTATGCCCCGAATCTCACAGGCAACAAAAATTTAAACCGTGTTTGATGCATCCGTCATCGCGAATGTTTTGCACCCTTTTTTACAGGTTTTTTACACCATCGTTTGTGATTATTGCATCACACACATTTTCATCAAAGGGTTTCTGATCATAGTGTCGCGTTAGCAGCATCCTGCAGTAGTGGAACAAGCAAACAAACCAAGTAAGACATAAGGGCAAACGGAAAGACGAACGGAAGAAGGTGAATAAAAAGGCAAATCTTTTTGAAAATCATTTAGAAGTGGAGGGTGAAAACAAGAGATGACTGGCGAATAATGTAATGCAAGAGATGAGAGTTTTATGATGGGTACTTGGTATGTCTTGACTTGGCGTATATCTCCCCGGCAACAGCGCCAGAAATTCTTCCTGCTACTTCTTGAGCTTGCGTTGGTTTTTCCCTTGAACAGGAAAGGGTCATGTGGCAAAGTAGAGATAAGTATTTCCCTCAGTTAGAGAACCAAAGTATCAATCCAGTAGGAGACAACGCACAAATCACCAAGACCTACACAAACAATCAAACCACTTGCACCCAATGCAATAAAGGGGTTGTCAATCCCTTCACGGTTACTTGCAAAAGTGAGATCTGATAGAGATAGATGAAACTAAACAAAAATTAAAGTAAATATTTTTGGTATTTTTGGTTTATATATCGGAAAGTAAAAGATTGCAAAATAGTATATTGGAAACTTATAAGATGGAAAATAGTCCCGGGGGCCATATGCTTCACCAGTGGCTTCTCTCAAGATAGCAAATAATACGGTGGGTGAACAAATTACTGTCGAGCAATTGATAGAAAAGCGCAAAGTTATGACGATATCTAAGGCAATGATTATGAACTATAGGCATCACGTCCATGTCAAGTAGACTGACTCCTGCCTGCAGCTACGACTATTACTCCACACATCGACCGACTCCTGCCTGCATCTAGAGTGTTAAGTTCATGAAGAACAGAGTAACACATTACGTAAGATGACATGATGTAGAGGAATAAACTCAAGCAATATGATGTAAACCCCATCTTTTTATCCTTGATGGCAACAATACAATACGTGCCTTGCTGCCCCTACTGTCACTGGGAAAGGACACTGCAAGATTGAACCCAAAGCTAAGCACTTCCCCCATTGCAAGAAAAACCAATCTAGTTGGCCAAACTAAACTGAAAGTTTGAAGAGAATTACAAAGATATTAAATCATGCATATAAGAATTCAAAGAAGATTTAAATAATATTCATAGATAAGTTGATCATAAATCCACAATTCATCGGATCTCGACAAAAACACCACAAAAGAAGATTACATCCGATAGATCTCCAAGAACATCGAGGAGAACATGGTATTGAGAAGCAAAGAGAGAGAAGAAGCCATCTAGAAACTAGCTATATATGGACCCGTAGGCCTGAGGTAAACTACTCATGCTTCATCGAAAGGGTAATCGAGTTGATGTAGAAGCCCTCCGTGATTGAATCCCCCTCCGGCAGGTGATACGTCTCCAATGTATCTATAATTTTTTATTGTTCCATGCTATTATATTATATGTTTTGGATGTTTAATGGGCTTTAATATGCTCTTTTATATTATTATTATTTTTGGGACTAACCTATTAACCGAGGGGCCCAGTGCCAGTTTTCGGTTTTTTGCCGATTTTAGAGTTTTGCAGAAAAGGAATACCAGGAGTCCAAACGGAATGAAACCTTCGCAATGATCTTTCTTGGACCGAAAGCAAACCAGACGACTTGGAGATGAAGTCGGAGACATAACGAGGAGGCCACGAGGCAAGAGGACGTGCCCAGGGGGGTAGGCGTGCCCCACCCTCATGGGCCCCTCGTACCTCCACCGACCTAGTTCTTTTGCCTATATATACTCTTATACCCTAAAAACATTAGGGGGACACACGAAACCACTTTTCCACCGCCGCAACCTTTTGCACCCGTGAGGTCCCATCTTGGGACCTTTTCCGGAGATCTGCCGGAGGTGGATTCGACCACGATGGGCTTCTACATCAACACCATTACCTCTCCGATGAAGCATGAGTAGTTTACCACAAACCTTCGGGTCCATAGTAATTAGCTAGATGGCTTCTTATCTCTCTTTGATTCTCAATACAAAGTTCTCCTCGATGTTCTTGGAGATCTATTCGATGTAATATTATTTTGCGGTGTGTTTGCCGAGATCCGATGACTTGTGCATTTATGATCAAGATTATCTATGAATATTATTTGGTTCTTCTCTGAATTCTTATATGCATGATTTGATATCTTTGCAAGTCTCTTAGAATTATCGGTTTAGTTTGGCCTACTAGATTGATCTTTCTTGCCATGGGAGAACTGCTTAGCTTTGGGTTCAATCTTGCGGTGTCCTTTCCTAGTGACAGTAGGGGCAGCAAGGCACGTATTGTATTGTTGCCATCAAAGATAAAAGGATGGGGTTTATATCATATTGCTTGAGTTTATCCCTCTACATCATGTCATCTTGCTTAATGCGTTACTCTGTTCTTATGAACTTAATACTCTAGATGCATGCTGGATAGCGGTCGATGTGTGGAGTAACAGTAGTAAATGCAGGCAGGAGTCGGTCTACTTGACACAGATGTGATGCCTATGTTCATGATCATTGCCTTAGATGTCTACATAATTATGCGCTTTTCTATCAATTGCTAGGCAGTAATTTGTTCACCCATCATAATACATGCTATCTCGAGAGAAGCCACTAGTGAAACCTATGGCCTCGGGTCTCTTTTCCATTATATTGCATCTCTTTTCCATATTAGTGAATCTCGTTTACATCTTGCTAGTTTCCTATCTACTATTTTGCAATCTTTACTTTCCAATCTATACCTCAAAAATACCAAAAATATTACTTTACAATATCTATTAGATCTCACTTTTGCGAGTGACCGTGAAGGGATTGTTAACCCCTTTATCGCGTTGGTTGCAAGTTCTTGATTGTTTGTGCAGGTATTTGATGACTTGTGCGTCGTCTCCTATTTGATTGATACCTTGGTTCTCAAAACTAAGGGAAATACTTACGCTACTTTGCTGCATCACCCTTTCCTCTTCAAGGGAAAACCAACGCAAGCTCAAGAGGTAGCAAGAAGGATTTCTGGCGCCGTTGCCGAGGAGATCTACGCCAAGTCAAGCCATACAAAGTACCTATCATAAACTCTTCTCCTTTGCATTACATTATTCGCCATTCGCCTCTTGTTTTCCTCTCCCCCACTTCTAAAATGATTTTTGAAAACCTTTGCCTTTTCTTTTCCTTCTTCCCATATGTATCTTTGTTTGTGTTTCTATGTGTCTTCTATTTGCTTGCATCTTTGCTTGCTAAAAATCTGTTAATATGGATCCACTTAAAGTGTTCTACTTGGATCATCTTCGATCCTTATGCACTCGTGCTGAAACCCCAACTAGCCTAGTTGATGGGAAATCTTTAGATGAGCATCCTCATTTTGTGCGTCACCATTTGTCTGAAAAAGGGAGACTCTTATGGGATCAAATAAACAGATTGTTGTGTTATGCTTGGAATCTTTGTGAAATTTATGATTTTACTTGTTGCTCTAAGAACCGTAAAAAACACCTTCCCTACCTATGTGAGTTTAATGATAATGAAATCTTATCTTCTTATGCAAAGGGTGTTTATAGTTACTATGATGTCGAACAAACTGAAGATTTTTTTGCTTTTAAGGGTGCTTATGAAGTTGCTTCTTTGATTGAAAAGTACGATATTACTCTCTACGAATCTGAAATTTTTTACATACTTAAATATTGCTATGAAAACTATGCTCATAATGTCTATGTCAAAGAATTTATTGAGAGAATGACCGCTGCTTTGGAAGAAAATAATTATATGCATGAATCTATAGATAATGATGATTCTGATGATTTGATTGAAATATCCCTTGATGAACATGATGCTTGCTATTCTTGTGGCCATGATGCCTATATTTATGAAGACGAATTTGCTATAGTTCCTTATGTTAAACATGAGATCGTTGCTATTGCACCCATACTTGATAGTTCCTTCGATGAAAAGCATGATTTTAATGATGTTACTATAAATTCTCTTAATGTCAATTGTGCTAGTAATATGAAAAACCCTAAGCTTCGGGATGCTAGTTTTGCTATGACTACTATTTGTTGCAATGATCATGATTGGGGTGATTTTTCTTATGATCTTGAAAATTTAGTTAAGCCCCATGATGAATATGAGATTGATAATAGTGTTTGCGATATTGTTGAAAGTGGGTTTGGAAGAGTGTCAACTTTAGATCCCACATATTTGGAGAATGTTCAATCTTATGAAATTTTTGATAAAAGTGGGTTTGGAGAGGTCATGGCTTTAGTTAATGTTAATCCCACTATTTTGGAAGAGTGTCAACTTCGCATGCATGTGGATCGTGTTGAAAATATTTTATGTGATAGCTATTTTGTCGAATTTGCTTATGATCACACATGTAATTATTATGAGAGAGGAAAATATGGTTTGTAGAAATTTTCATGTTACTAAATTACCTCTTGTTATGTTGAGATTGCTATTGTTTCTTTCCGCTTCCTTGCATATGCTAGTTTTTGCTTGCTATGATAATTTGTTTGCCTATAAGATGCCTATGCATAGGAAGTATGTTAGACTTAGATGTGTTTGTTACGTGTTTCATCATGCTCTCTTTGTTCTTCAATTTTTGTCCTTCATGTGAGCATCATCAAAATCTCAATGCCTAGCTAGGGGCGTTAAATAATAGCGCTTGTTGGGAGGCAACCCAATTTAATTTTTGTTCTTTACTTTTTTCTCCTGTTTAGTAATAAATAATTCATCTATCCTCTGGTTAGATGTGGTTTTATGTTTTAATTAGTGTTTGTGCCAAGTAGAACCTTTGGGAAGACTTGGGTGAAGTCAATGTGATCTTGTTGTAAAAAACAGAAACTTTTGTGCTCATGGGAATAGCTGTAATTTTTTACAAAAGAGAGATTTTAGGTTGATTATTTTGGAAGAAGATTAATAGAAAAATTCCGAACGTACACCAATTTATTTTAGAATTTTTGGAGTCACAGAAGTATTCGAAAGTTACAGATTACTACAGACTGTTCTGTTTTTTACAGATTCTGTTTTTCGTGTGTTGTTTGCTTATTTTTATGAATCTATGAGTAGTATCGGGGGGTATGAACCATAGAGAAGTTGGAATACAGTAGTTTTAACACCAATATAAATAAATAATGAGTTCATTACAGTACCTTAAAGTGGTGGTTTATTTTCTTATACTAACGGAGCTCATAAGATTTTCTGTTGAAGTTTTGTGTTGTGAAGTTTTCAAGTTTTGGGTAAAGATTTGATGGATTTTGGAATAAGGAGTGGCAAGAGCCTAAGATTGGGAATGCCCAAGGCACCCCAAGGTAAAATTCAAGGACAAACAAAAGCCTAAGCTTGGGGCATCCCCTCTTTCTTCTTCGTCTACCGGTAAGTTACTTGAGGCTATATTTTCATTCATCGGATGATATGTGTTTTGCTTGGAGCGTCTTGTATGATTTGAGTCTTTGCTTTTTAGTTTACCACAATCATCCTTGCTGTACACACCTTTTGGGAGAGACACGCATGAATCTGAATTTATTAGAATACTCTATGTGCTTCGCTTGTATCATCTGAGCTATACAATATTGCTCTAGTGCTTCACTTACACCTTTTTAGAGCACGGCGGTGGTTTTATTTTATAGAAATTGTTGATCCGTCATGCTTAACTTATATTATTTTGGGAGTCTTTTAGAACAGCATAGTAATTTGCTTTGGTTACAAAATTAGTCCTAATATGATGGGCAACCAAGATGGGTATAATAAAAACTTTCATATAAAGTGCATTGAATACTATGAGAAGTTTGTTTCTTTATGATTGTTTTGAGATATGAAGATGGTGATATTAGAGTCATGCTAGTAGAGTAGTTGTGAATTTGAGAGATACTTGTGTTAAAGTTTGTGATTCTCGTAGCATGCACGTATGGTGAACTGTTATGTGATGAAGTTGGAGCATGATTTATTTATTGATTGTCTTCCTTGTGAGTGGTGGTCGGGGACGAGCGATGGTCTTTTCCTACCAATCTATCCCCCTAGGAGCATGCGCATAGACCTTCGTTTCGATAACTAATAGATTTTTGCAATAATTATGTGAGTTCTTTATGACTAACGTTGAGTCCATGGATTATACGCACTCTCACCCTTCCACCATTGCTAGCCTCTCTAGTACCGCGCAACTTTCGCCGGTACCATACACCCACCATATACCTTCCTCAAAACAGCCACCATACCTACCTATTATGGCATTTCCATAGCCATTCTGAGATATATTGCCATGCAACTTTCCACCGTTCCGTTTATTATGACACGCTCCATCATTGTCATATTGCTTTGCATGATCATGTAGTTGACATTGTATTTGTGTCAAATCCACCATTCATAATTTTTCATACATGTCACTCTTGAATCATTTCACATCCCGGTACACTACCGGAGGCATTCACATGGATTCATATTTTGTTCTAAGTATTGAGTTGTAATTCTTGAGTTGTAAGTAAATAAAAGTGTGATGATCTTCATTATTAGAGCATTATTGTCCCAGTGAGGAAAGGATGATGGATACTATGATTCCCCCACAAGTCAGGATGAGACTCCGGACGGAAAAAAAAGAGGCCATAAAAAAGAAGAGAAAAGGCCCAAATAAAAAAATAAGAGAAAAAGAGAGAAGGGGCAATGCTAGTATCCTTTTTCCACACTTGTGCTTCAAAGTAGCACCATGATCTTCATGATAGAGAGTCTCCTATGTTGTCGCTTTCATATACTAGTGGGATTTTTTCATTATAGAACTTGGCTTGTATATTCCAATGATGGGCTTCCTCAAAAGTGCCCTAGGTCTTCATGAGCAAGCAAGTTGGATGCACACCCAGTTAGTTTCTTTTTGAGCTTTCATACACTTATAGCTCTAGTGCATCTGTTGCATGGCAATCCCTATTCACTCACATTGATATCTATTGATGTGCATCTCCATAGCCCGTTGATACGCCTAGTTGATTTGAGACTATCTTCTCCTTTTTGCCTTCTCCACAACCACCATTCTATTCCACCTATAGTGCCATGTCCATAGCTGACGCTCATGTACTGCATAAAGATTGAAGAAGTTTGAGAACATCAAAAGTATGAAACAATTGCTTGGCTTGTCATTGGGGTTGTGCATGACTAAATACTTTGTGTGATTAAGATAGAGCATAACCAGACTATATGATTTTGTAGGGATAGATTTCTTTGCTCATGTTATTTTGAGAAGACATGATTGCTTTGTTAGTATGCTTGAAGTATTATTGTTTTTATGTCAATACTAAACTTTTGTCTTGAATATTTCAGATCAGAACATTCATGCCACAATAAAGAAAATTACATTGATAAATATGTTAGGTAGCATTCCACATAAAAAAATCTGATTTTATCATTTACCTACTCGACGACGAGCAGGAATTAAGCTTGGGGATTCTTGATACGTCTACAACGTATCTATAATTTTTTATTGTTCCATTTTATTATATTATCTGTTTTGGATGTTTAATGGGATTTAATATGCTCTTTTATATTATTTTTGGGACTAACCTATTAACTGAGGGCCCAGTGTGAGTTTCTGTTTTTTTGCCTATTTTAGAGTTTTGCAGAAAAGGAATACCAAACGGAGTCCAAACGAAATGAAACCTTAGCGATGATCTTTCTTGGACTAAAGGCAAACCAGAACACTTGGAGATGAAGTCGAAGATGTAACGAGGAGGCCACGAGGCAGGAGGGCGCGCCCAGGGGGTAGGCGTGCCCCCACCCTCATGGGCCCCTCGTAGCTGCACCGACCGAGTTCTTTCGCCTATATATACTCTTATAACCTAAAAACCAGAAGACTTGAGTGAAGACCTCCCCGGCAACGTGCCAGAAATTCTTCTTGCTACATCTTGAGCTTATGTTGGTTTTCCTTGAAGAGGAAAGAGTGATGCAGCAATTGTACCGTAAGTATTTCCCTCAATTTTTGAGAACCAAGGTATCAATCCAGTAGGAGGCTCCTCAAAAGTCCCACGCACCTACACAAACAAACAAAGAACTCGCAACCAATGTAATAAAGGGGTTGTCAATCCCTTCATGGCCACTTGCGAAAGTGAGATCTAATAGAGATAGTATGATAAGATAAATATATTTTTTGTATTTTATAAGATAGATGCAAAAAGTAAAGATGCAAATAAAGGTAGATTGGAAGCAAATATGATAAGAGATAGACCCGGGGGCCATAGGCTTCACTAGAGGCTTCTCTCAAGATAGCATAAGTATTACGATGGGTGAACAAATTACTGTCGAGCAATTGATAGAAAAGTGAATAATTATGAGATTATCTAGGCATGATCATGTATATAGGCATCACGTCCGTGACAAGTAGACCGACTCCTGCCTGCATCTACTACTATTACTCCACACATCGACCGACTCCTGCCTGCATCTAGAGTATTAAGTTCATAAAGAACAGAGTAACGGATTAAGCAAGATGACATGATGTAGAGGGATAAACTCATGCAATATGATATAAACCCCATCTTTTTATCCTCGATGGCAACAATACAATACGTGCCTTGCAAGCCTTTCTGTCACTGGGTAAGGACACCGCAAGGTTGAACCCAAAGCTAAGCACGTCTCCCATGGCAAGAAAGATCAATCTAGTAGGCCAAACCAAACTGATAATTCGAAGAGACTTGCAAAGGTAACTCAATCATACATAAAAGAATTCATAGGAGATTCAAATATTTCTCATAGATAAACTTGATCATAAACCCACAATTCATCGGATCTCGACAAACACACCGCAAAAAGAGTTTACATCGAATAGATCTCCACAAGAGAGGGGGAGAACATTGTACTGAAATCCAAAAAGAGAGAAGAAGCCATCTAGCTAATAACTATGGACCCGAAGGTCTTTGGTAAACTACTCACAACTCATCGGAGGGGCTATGGTGTTGATGTAGAAGCCCTCCATGGTCGATTCCCCCTCCGACGGAGCGCCGGCGAAGGCTCCAAGATGGGATCTCGCGGATACAGAAGGTTACGGTGGTGGAAATTGTGTTTTGTTGGCTCCCTGGATGTTTTCGGGGTACATAGGCTTATATAGGAGGAAGAAGTACGTCGATGGCTGCCCGAGGGGCCCATGAGACAGGGGGCGCCCTATAGGGGGGGCCCTACCCTCTCGTGGCCGCCTCGGCTGCTTCTTGACTTGCACTCCAAGTCCTCTGGATCACGTTCATTCCAAAAATCACGCTCCCGAAGGTTTCATTCCATTTGGACTCCGTTTGATATTCCTTTTCTTCGAAATACTGAAATAGGCAAAAAAAATAGCAATACGGGCTGGTCCTCCGGTTAGTAGGTTAGTCCCAAAAATGATATAAATGTGTAAAATAAAGCCCATAAACATCCAAAAGGGGTAATATAATAGCATGGAACAAACAAAAATTATAGATACGTTGGAGACGTATCAAGCACCCCCAAGCTTAATTCCTGCTCGTCCTCGAGTAGGGAAATGATAAAAACAAAATTTTTGACTTGGAATGCTACCTAGCATAATTCTCAATGTAACTTTCTTTATTGGGGTACGAATGTTCAGATCCAAATGATTCAAAATAAAAGTTCATATTGACATAAGCAATGGTGATACTTCAAGCATACTAATCAAAGTAATCATGCCTTCTCAAAATAACATGGCCAAAGAAACGTATCCCTAAAAAATCATATAGTCTGACTGTTGCTCTATCTTCATCACACAAAGTATTTAATCATGCACAACCCCAATGATAAGCCAAGCAATTTGTTTCATACTTTAATAATCTCAAACCTTTTAAACTTTCATGCAATACATGAGTGTGAGCCATGGACATAGCACTATATGTGGAGTATAATGGTGGTTGTGGAGAAGACAAAAAGGGAGAAGATAGTCTCACATCAACTAGGCGTATCAATGGGCTATGGAGATGCCCATTAATAGATATCAATGTGAGTGAGTAGGTATTGCCATGCAACGGATGCACTAGAGCTAAAAATATATGAAAGCTCAACAAAAGAAACTAAGTGGGTGTGCATCCAACTTGCTTGCTCATGAAGACCTAGGGCATTTTGAGGAAGCCCATCATTGGAATATACAAGCCAAGTTCTATAATGAAAAATTCCCACTAGTATATGAAAGTGACAACATATGAGACTCTCTATCATGAAGATCATGGTGCTACTTTGAAGCACAAGTGTGGAAAAAGAGATAGTAGCATTGTCCCTTCTCTCTTTTTCTCTCATTTTATTTTCTTCCCTTTTTTCTTTTTCTTTTTTCTTTTTCTTTTTTTTCTTTGGCCTTTCTTTTTTTTGGCCTTTTTTTGTAAAGTCCGAAGTCTCATCCTGACTTGTGGGGGAATCATAGCCTTCATCATCCTTTCCTCACTAGGACAATGCTCTAATAATGAAGATCATCACACTTTTATGGATTTATAACTCAAGAATTACAACTCAAAGCTAGAACAAGATATGATTCTATATGAATGCCTTCGACGGTGTACCGGGATATGCAATGAATCAAGAGCGACGTGTATAAAAATTATGAAGGTGGCCTTGCCACAAATACGATGTCAACTACATGATCATGCAAAGAGCAATATGACAAAAGTAATGCGTGTCATATGAACGGAACGGTGGAAAGTTGCATGGCAATATATCTCGGAATGGCTATGGAAGTGCCATAATAGGTAGGTATGGTGGCTGTTTTGAGGAAGGTATATGGTGGGTGTATGGTACCGGCGAAAGTTGCGCGGCACAAGAGAGGCTAGCAATGGTGGAAGGGTGAGGGTGTGTATAATCCATGGACTCAACATTAGTCAAAAGAACTCGTATACTTATTGCAAAAATCTAGAAGTCATCAAAAACAGAGTACTATGCGCATGCTCCTAGGGGGATAGATTGCTAGGAAAAGACCATCGCTCGTCCCCGAGCGCCACTCATAAGGAAGACAATCAATAAATAAAATTGTGCTCCAACTTCATCACAAAGCGGTTCACCATACGTGCATGCTATGGGAATCACAAACCTCAACACAAGTATTTTTCATAATCACCTCAACTAGCATGACTTTAATATCACTACCTCCATATCTCAAAACAATTATCAAGCATCAAATTGATCATAGCATCCAATTCACTTTCTATGATAGTTTTTATTATACCCAACTTGGATGCTCATCATTCCAGGACCAAATTTGTAACCATAGCAAATACCATGTTGTTCTAAAAGACTCTCAAAATAATATAAGTTAAGCATGATAGACTAGCAATTTCTTCAAAATTAATCTACCGCCGTGCTCTAAAAGATGTAAGTGAAGCACTAGAGCAAAAACTATCAAGCTCGAAAGATATAAGTGAAGCACATAGAGTATTCTAGCAAATTCTAATCAAGTAGGCTTCTCCCAAAAGGTGTGTACAGCAAGGATGATTGTGGTAAACTAAAAAGCAAAGAATAATATAATACACGACGCTCCAAGCAAAACACATATCATGTGGCGAATAAAAATATAGCTCCAAGTAAAGTTACCAATGAACGAAGACGAAAGAGGGGATGCCTTCCCGGGGCATCCCCAAGCTTAGGCTTTTGGCTATCCTTGAATATCTTGGGGTGCCATGGGCATCCCTAAGCTTAGGCTCTTGCCACTCCTTATTCCATAGTCCATAAAAGCTTTACCCAAAACTTGAAAACTTCACAACACAAAACTCAACAGGAAATCTTATAAGCTCTGTTAATGAAAGAAAACAAAACCACCACATAAGGTACTGTAATGAACTCATTCTTTATTTATTTTGGTGTTAAACCTACTGTATTCCAACTTCTCTATGGTTTATAAAATATTTTACTAGCCATAGATGCATCAAAATGAGCAAACAACACACGAAAAACAGAATCTGTCAAAAACAGAACAGTCTGTAGCAATCTGTAACTAACGCAAACTTCTGGAACTCTAAAAATCCTACCAAAATAGGAAGTCCTGGACAATTTGTTTATTGATCAGCAGCAAAACTAATCAACGCAAAAGCACGTTTCTGTGATTTAACAAAACTAAATTCGTGCGCGTAAAGTTTCTGTTTTTCAGCAGAATCAAATCAACTATCATCATAGGTTATCCTATAGGTTCTACTTGGCACAAACACTAATTAAAAGATAAAAACACATCTAAACAGGAGGTAGATGCAAGATTTATTACTAAACAGGAACAAAAACAAAAAACACAAAGAAAATTGGGTTGCCTTCCAACTAGCACTATCGTTTAACGCCTAGCTAGGCATAAAAGCGAAGATAGATCTAAGTAGTGCCATAATAATAAGATAGATCTTGAAAGCTCATCTCATATTTTCTATGTTCGGCAGCAAGTTTTCTTTGAGGCAAGCAAAAGTAATCAAAAGGGCTAAATTTAGCGGGACAAAAGTCCCCAAGATCAATCTCAGGAGGAACGGGTTCCTCCTTTGGCCCTTCATAGTGCACAACTAATTCATCACTAAAAGCATTCTTTTGGCAAAATCTCGTGAGCCGATACTCGAGAGAGTATCCTAGCTCATTCTTTCGGAGGGCAAAATCATTATTAAGTTCGTTAATTATATCAACCAAGACATCGGTAGGAACCTTTTTTCTAAGGTTTTCATTGAAAGCAACATAGTCCGAAGATTGAAAACACCTAAATTCCTCTTGATCATAGAGGATCGCCTCTATGGGAGGACGACCGGCGTCCACCCTATAGTGTGCAAAGATTTCTTTGGCCTCTCTTATGATAAATCTAAACTCATGAGCCAAAAAGATAGTAACATTGTGTTTAACAGAAGAATGCTCAATATTAGAAAATTCCAGAAAAATTCTTTGTATGCAAGGATGCATATGCATAAATTGTCTTTCAAGTTCAACTACAAGCATAGCAATGGCATCCGCAAGAATACTAGTTCTATGAAGAATAGAACCACCCATGGAAGGTAAAGCACCGGCACAAGTAAAGAAATCTTGAGTAACACCTTTTCCAATGATGTTACCACTACCGATTCAAAACTTTTTAGTATGCAAGATAGGGGGTTCTTCAGCCGTAGCCTCAGAATTTTCCATGTTATCATTGTTGTCCATATCGACGATAATCTCCCCAATTTCAGACATAACGGCAAACAAAAGCAAGGCGGAAGAAAGTGAGCGAAAGAGAGACGAGGAGATTGGGAAAGAGAGGGCGAATAAAACGGCAAGGGTGAAGTGGGGGAGAGGAAAACGAGAGGCAAATGGCAAATAATATAAATGCGAGGGAGATGAGTTTGTGATGGGTACTTGGTATGTCTTGACTTGAGCGAAGACCTCCCCGGCAACGGCACCAGAAATCCTTCTTGCTACGTCTTGAGCTTGTGTTGGTTTTCCTTGAAGAGGAAAGGGTGATGCAGCAATAGTAGCGTAAGTATTTCCCTCGGTTTTTGAGAACCAAGGTATCAATCCAGTAGGAGGCTCCTAAAAAGTCCCACGCACCAACACAAACAAACAAAGAACTTGCAACCAACGCAATAAAGGGGTTGTCAATCCCTTCACGGCCACTTGCGAAAATGAGATCTAATAGAGATAGTATGATAAGATAAATATATTTTTGGTATTTTATAAGATAGATGCAAAAAGTAAAGATGCAAATAAAAGTAGATTGGAAGCAAATATGATAAGAGATAGGCCCGGGGGCTATAGGTTTCACTAGAGGCTTCTCTCAAGATAGCATAAGTATTACGGTGGGTGAACAAATTACAGTCGAGCAATTGATAGAAAAGTGAATAATTATGAGATTATCTAGGCATGATCATGTATATTGGCATCACATCCGTGACAAGTAGACCGACTCCTGCCTGCATCTAGAGTATTAAGTTCATAAAGAATAGAGTAACGCATTAAGCAAGATGACATGATGTAGAGGGATAAACTCATGCAATATGATATAAACCCCATCTTTTTATCCTCGATGGCAACAATACAATACGTGCCTTGCAACCCTTTCTGTCACTGGGTAAGGACACCGCAAGATTGAACCCAAAGCTAAGCACCTCTCCCATGGCAAGAAAGATCAATCTAGTAGGCCAAACCAAACTGATAATTCGAAGAGACTTGCAAAGATAACTCAATCATACATAAAAGAATTTAGAGGAGATTCAAATATTTCTCATAGATAAACTTGATCATAAACCCACAATTCATCGGATCTCGACAAACACACCGCAAAAAGAGTTTACATTGAATAGATCTCCACAAGAGAGGGGAAGAACATTGTATTGAAGTCCAAAAAGAGAGAACAAGCCATCTAGCTAATAACTATGGACCCGAAGATCTGTGGTAAACTACTCACAACTCATCGGAGGGGCTACGGTGTTGATGTAGAAGCCCTCCGTGGTCGATACCCCCTACGGCGGAGCGCCGACGAAGGCTCCAAGATGGGATCTCGCCTACCCTCTCGTGGACGCCTCAGCTGCTTCTTGACTTGCACTCCAAGTCCTCTAGATCACGTTCGTTCCAAAAATCACGCTCCCGAAGGTTTCATTCCGTTTGGACTCCGTTTGATATTCCTTTTCTTTCAAATACTGAAATAGGCAAAAAAAACAGCAATACGGGTTGGGCCTCCGGTTAGTAGGTTAGTCCCAAAAATGATATAAATGTGTAAAATAAAGCCCATAAACATCCAAAAGGGGTAATATAATAGCATGGAACAATCAAAAATTATAGATACGTTGGAGACGTATCAGCCTACTAGATTGATCTTTCTTGCCATGGGAGAAGTGCTTAGCTTTGGGTTCAATCTTGTGGTGTCCTTTCCCAGTGACAATAGGGGCAGCAAGGCACATATTTTATTTTTGCCATCGAGGATAAAAAGATGGGGTTTATATCATATTGCTTCATTTTATCCCTCTACATCATGTCATCTTGTTGAATGCGTTACTCCGTTCTTATGAACTTAATACTCTAGATGCATGCTGGATAGCGGTCGATGTGTGGAGTAACAGTAGTAGATGCAGGCAGGAGTCGGTCTACTTGACACAGACGTTCTGCCTATGTTCATGATCATTGCCTTAGATGTCGTCATAATTATGCGCTTTTCTATCAATTGCTATGTAGTAATTTGTTCACCCACCGTAATACATGCTATCTCGAGAGAAGCCACTAGTGAAACCTATGGCCCCCGGGTCTCTTTTCCATTATATTGCATCTCTTTTCCATATTAGTGAATCTCGTTTACATCTTTCTAGTTTCCTATCTACTATTTTGCAATCTTTACTTTCAAATCTATCCATCAAAAATACCAAAAATATTACTTTACTATCTCTATTAGATCTCACTTTTGCGAGTGACCGTGAAGGGATTGACAACCCCTTTATCGCGTTGGTTGCAAGTTCTTGATTGTTTGTGCAGGTATGCGGTGACTTGTGCGTCGTATCCTACTGGACTGATACCTTTGTTCTCAAAACTGAGGGAAATACTTACGCTACTTTGCTGCATCACCCTTTCCTCTTCAAGGGAAAACTAATGCAAGCTCAAGAGGTAGCAGCAGGATGTTGGAAAAGGCCCCTAGATGGGATCTCACGCGTAAAGAAGGTTGTGGCGGTAGAAAAGTGTTTTCATGGATGCTTCTGGTGGTTTGGGGATATTTGGGAATATATAGGACGATGAGTTAGGTCAGGGGAGTCACGAGGGGCCCACAATGCAGGGGGCGCGCCCTACCCCCCTGGGCGCTCCCTCCCCCTTTGTCGCCGCCTCGTGGCTCTTCTGACTTGATCTCCAAGTCTCAAGGGTGTATTCTGGTCCAAGAAAAATCATTGCAAAAGTTTCGTTCCATTTGGACTCCGTTTGGTATTCCTTTTCTATGAAGCTCAAAAACAAGGAAAAAACAGAAACTGGCACTGGGCTCTAGGTTAATAGGTTAGTCCCAAAAATAATATAAAATAGCATATTAATGCATATAAAACATCCAAAACAGATAATATAATAGCATGGACCAATAAAAAATTATAGATACGTTGGAGACGTATCAAGCATCCCCAAGCTTAATTCGTGCTCGTCCTCGAGTAGGTAAACGATAAAACAGAATTTTTGATGTGGAATACTACCTAACAATTTATCCATGTAATTTTTTTATTGTGGCATGAATGTTCAGATCGATAAGATTCAAAACAAAATTTAATATTGACATAAAAACAATAGTACTTCAAGCATACTAACAAGGCAATTATGTCTTCTCAAAATAACGTGGCCAAAGAAAGTTATCCCTACAAAATCATATAGTCTGGCTATGCTCCATTTTCATCACTCAAAATACTCAAATCATGCACAACCCCGATGACAAGACAAACAATTGTTTCATACTTTTGGCGTTCTCAAACCTTTTCAACTTTGACGCAATACATGAGCATGAGCCATGGACATAGCACTATAGGTGGAATAGAATATGGTCGTTGTGGAGAAGACAAAAAAAGGGAGATAGTCTCACATCAACTAGGCGTATCAACGGACTATGGAGATGCCCATCAATAGATATCAATGTGACTGAGTAGGGATTGGCATGCAAGAGATGCACTAGAGCTATAAGTTTATGAAAGCTCAAAAATAAAAAACTAAGTGGGTGTGCATCCAACTTGCTTTCTCATGAAGACCTAGGGCGATTTGAGGAAGCCCATCATTGGAATATACATGCCAAGTTCTATAATGAAAATTTCCCACTAGTATATGAAAGTGACAAAATAGGAGACTCTCTTTCATGAAGACCATGGTGCTACTTTGAAGCACAATTGTGGAAAAAGGATAGTAACATTGCCCCTTCTCTCTTTTTCTCTCATTTCTTTTGTTTGGCTTCTTTGGCCTCCTTTTTTATTTACTCACGTGGGACAATGCTCTAATACTGATGATCATCACACTTATGTTTACTTACAACTCAAAAATTACAACTCGATACTTAGAATAAAAATATGACTCTATATGAATGCCTCTAGCAGTGTACCTGTTGGAAATATGCCCTAGAGGCAATAATAAAAGTGTTATTATTATATTTCTTTGTTCATGATAATAGTCTTTTATTCATGCTATAATTGTATTATCCGGAAATCATAATACACGTGTGAATACATAGACCACAATATGTCCCTAGTAAGCCTCTAGTTGACTAGCTCGTTGTGATCAACAGATAGTCATGGTTTCCTGGCTATGGACATTGGATGTCGTTGATAACGGGATCACATCATTAGGAGAATGATGTGATGGACAAGACCCAATCCTAAGCATAGCACAAAGGTCGGTTAGTTCGTTTGCTAGAGCTTTTCCAATGTCAAGTATCTCTTCCTTCGACCATGAGATCGTGTAACTCCTGGATACCGTAGGAATGCTTTGGGTGTATCAAACGTCACAACGTAACTGGGTGACTATAAAGGTGCACTACAGGTATCTCCGAAAGTGTCTATTGGGTTGACACGGATCGAGACTGGGATTTGTCACTCCGTATGACGGAGAGGTATCTCTGGGCCCACTCGGTAATGCATCATCATAATGAGCTCAAGGTGACCAAGGTGTTGGCCACGGGATCATGCATTACGGTACGAGTAAAGTGACTTGCCGGTAACGAGACTGAACAAGGTATTGGGATACCGACGATCGAGTCTCGGGCAAGTAACGTACCGATTGACAAAGGGAATTGTATACGGGGTTTGATCGAATCCTCGACATCGTGGTTCATCCGATGACTTCATCGAGGAGCATGTGGGAGCCAACATGGGTATCCAGATCCCGATGTTGGTTATTGACCGGAGAGTCTCGGTCATGTCTGCATGTCTCCCGAACCCGTAGGGTCTACACACTTAAGGTTCGGTGACGCTAGGGTTATCAGGAAGACAAGTATGTGATTACCGAATGTTGTTCGGAGTCCCGGATGAGATCCCAGATGTCATGAGGAGTTCCGGAATGGTCCGGAGGTAAAGTTTTATATATGGGAAGTTGTTAAACGGGCATCGGAAAGTTTCGGGGTCATACCGGTATTGTACCGGGACCACCGGAAAGGTTCCGGGGGTCCACCGGGAGGGACCACCCCTCCCAGGGGCCACTTGGGCTGCGTAGGGATAGCAGCCAGCCTCTAGTGGGCTTGGCGCCCCCCCCCCCTTGGGCCCATGCACCTAGGGTTGGGGGGGGAAAACCCTAAAGGGGGCGCACCCCCCTTGCTTGGGGGGCATGATGGGGTCATGTACCTAGGGTAGGGTCACAGACCTGATCTAAGTACCCTAACCAAGGACACCCTTGGAAGAGGTCACCTTCCAGTCGACCAACGAGGGACTCACTCGACTGACTTGAAGGACTCGACCACGAAGACTCACTCGACCACCAGAAGGTCAAGGGGCACTCTGCACTGCAATGGCCTGTAATTAAGTAGACTTTATGATAGTAAAGACACTTTATGTGGGGCGTTACCAGTAACGCCCCGGACTTAACTCACCTTAAACCCTCTCCTACGTGGGCTGGCTGGGGTCCTGGCGCACTCTATATAAGCCACCCCCCTCCACAGGCAGAAGGGTTCGGCACCTTGTAACTCATATACACATAATCCACTCGACCGCCTCTGGGCTCCGAGACGTAGGGCTTTTACTTCTTCCGAGAAGGGCCTGAACTCGTACATCTTTTGTGTTTACAACCTCTCCATAGCTAGGACCTTGCCTCTCCATACCTACCCCCCACTCTACTGTCAGGCTTAGAACCACGACAGTTGGCGCCCACCTTGGGGCAGGTGTTTTAGCGATTTTGTGGAGAAGTTGCGATTCTTCTGAGTACCTTCATCATGGTGGCTGCTGGAGTTTTGGTCGACGGTTGAGAGATCCGTCTCGGCACTCTCACCTTTATCGCCGACGACTCCGCCTGGCTCCAGGAGGCTCCACTCGACGTTGATGCGCTCCTCGTCCGCGGTGCGACGCATTTTCGCGCATGTGTCCGCGGTGTTCTGCTGCGGCAACCGTCAACCCCGTATCGGTCGACTCCCCCATCGTCCACCCTCCCGGTCTCCCGTCAGCGCAAGCGCTCGGGCCGGTCGAGGCTTCAGCGGTGGGTGAGGCACGCGGTGGCTCGCCAGACGGCCACCACTCATGTTGCGGCAATCGAGCCTGACGAATCTCTCTACGGCCTGTTCGATCTATCGACTGGCTCCGTAGAGACTGCATCCGAGTGCGATAGCAGTGATCCAGCGGCGGAAATCCTGATGGTCGACGGGCCCCGCAATCCCCCTGGCTTCGCCCGTGATGGTGGGGCAGGCGACGGAGGCGACCCCGCACGAGACCACGAAGAGTACTAGCCCGAGCCACTCGACTCTCTGCAAAGAGAGGAACTTCGCCGCAGGAACGTGGATGCCCTGCGTACTCCCATCGCAGGAGAAACCCCCGAGGCTCGCGCCTTGGAGGAGGCACGTTTGGCCAACTTGGCCGAACGCACTCGCCTGGAGAATCTTCAGCGAGCACTCAACGAGCGTGCGCGGCAACGAGTTCCCGACACCAGTCGACGTCAACTCTTCCCGCCGACTCAGGTATATCGAACCCCAATTCAAAATTTAGCAGCTGCGACCCGTATAGCAGAGTCCATCTAGCCCTCTCAGTCGGAAGCTGGCAGAGGCTTGATGCAGATCAGGGATCTGCTCCGGGCAGCAGGAGATCAGAATTCGGTCGTGTCTCAGTCGCGCAACAGAATTCACAGTCGATCCGTCGCTGCGAATACGGTTCAGTCGGCTCACAGCCCCAGATCGCCTCCGCGGCGTGAAGGGCCCGAGAATCGGCGAGACCAATATGGTGACCGACTTGACCGAGATGACAGGCGTCGAGTGCCCAGTTCCCCTCCGCGGGGTGGGTCTTACGCTCCTTGGCAGCAAGATAACAGACGTCAGCTCAGTGCGGGGCAAAGAGTTCCAGTCGACCCCAGAGAACCAGGCTTCGACGCGCGGTCCATTATCGTGCAAGGTTTGGTCGACCGGAACAGGGCCCATCGAGGTGGACTCGACAGAGATGCGCCCACAAGCAGTCGAGTGCACGTTTCTGGTCCTGAATGTTTCAGCAGGGCTATCAGAGCCGCAGTTATCCCTCCCAATTTCAGGTTGGCAACAGGAGTCAGCAAGTTCACTGGTGAGTCCAAGCCTGAAACTTGGCTTGAGGACTACCGAGTGGCAGTTCAGATTGGTGGTGGGAACGACGAGGTGGCCATGAAGCATTTGCCCCTCATGCTGGAAGGTTCTGCCAGGGCATGGTTGACTCAATTACCTCCTAGCAGCATTTACACTTGGGAAGATCTGTCCCGAGTGTTCATCAGAACATTCGAAGGAACTTGCAAGCGACCAGCTGGACTGACAGAGTTGCAAGTCTGCGTGCAGAAGACCAATGAGACTCTCAGAGAGTATATTCAGAGATGGATCACTTTGCACCATACTGTGGAGAATGTGTCTGATCATCAGGCAGTCTGCGCCTTCAAGGATGGCGTCAAGAACAGAGAATTAAGTTTGAAATTTGGTCGAACCGGTGACATGACCTTGAGTCGGATGATGGAGATTGCGACCAAGTACGCCAACGGTGAAGAAGAAGACCGACTTCGAAGCGGCAAGCACAAGCCGAGCCAGTCGGAAAAGGGAAACACCAGTCGGAAACAGAAGCAGAAGGCTGAACCGGCAGCTCCTGGAGAGGCTCTGGCCGTGACTCAAGGAAAGTTTAAAGGGAAACCAAAAGGATCCTGGAACCCTAAGAAGGTGAAGTATAAAGAAGGGAACGACGTGATGGATATGCCGTGTCACATCCACACGAAGAAAGACGAAGAGGGGAATATCATCTACCCGAAGCATACCACTCGCCAATGTCGACTCCTGATCCAGCAGTTTCAGGGAAAATAGTCTAAGGACAAGGAGAAGGAGTCGGACAAGGCCGAAGACAAGGAGGACAGTGAGGAAGGATATCCGCATATCAACTCCACTCTGATGATCTTTGCAGATGTGGAAAGCAAGAGTCGATTGAAAGTAATTAACCGTGAGGTGAACATGGTTTCCCCGGCAAAAGCAAATTATCTGAAATGGTCCCAAATACCCATCACATTCGACCAATCTGATCACCCGACTCATATTGTCACCCCTGGGAGGCAAGCTTTGGTGGTCGATCCAGTTGTCGAAGGCACTCGACTGACAAAAGTGCTGATGGACGATGGTAGCGGGCTGAATTTGTTGTATGCAGACACACTGAAAGGAATGGGCATTCCGATGTCCCGACTGAGCACCAGTAACATGAGCTTTCATGGAGTTATTCCAGGGAAGAAAGCCGAGTCACTCGGCCAAATAGCTCTAGACGTGGTGTTTGGCGATTCGAAACATTTTCGCAAAGAGAAGTTGACGTTCGAGGTCGTGGATTTTCAGAGTGCATATCATGCCATTTTGGGGAGACCAGCTTACGCACGGTTCATGGCTCGACCATGTTACGTGTACCTCAAATTGAAGATGCCCGGCCCCAAAGGAGTGATCACTGTCACCGGTGATCAGAAAAAGGCAGAAGAGTGCTTTCAGAAGGGCTCAAAGATTTGCCGATTCCCAGGTGACAGCGGTCGAATTCGAAGAGTACAAGCAAAATGCAGATCCAAGTGATTTGCTGCGATCCAAGAAACCCACCACAGAGTCTGCATTTCAGTCGTCCGGTGAGACGAAGCCTGTTCACATTCGCCCGACCGACCCCGATGCAACTCCGACCCGCATCTCCACAACACTCGACCCGAAATAGGAAGAAGCGCTCATCCAGTTCCTCCGTGAGAACTGGGACACATTTTTGCATGGAAGCCCGCTGACATGCTAGGTGTTCCCAGGGGACTGGCTGAGCATCGCCTAAGAGTCGACTCATCTGCAAAACCAGTCAAAGAGCATCTTCGGCGGTCCGCCGTCCAGAAGAGAAAAGCCATTGGTGAGGAAGTGGCTCGACTGTTGGCGGCAGGATTTATCCGAGAGATATACCACTCCGAGTGGCTCGCTAATGTCGTCATGGTTCCTAAGAAGGACAAATCGCTCCGAATGTGCATTGATTTCAAGCACATCAACCGGGCCTGCCCGAAAGATCATTTTCCTCTCCCTCGCATAGATCAAATTGTTGACTCGACCGCGGGATGCGATAGATTATCTTTTCTAGATGCCTATTCCGGGTACCACCAGATTCGTCTGCACGGACCCGACGAGGTAAAAACAGCTTTCATCACTCCATTCGGGTGCTTCTGCTATATCACAATGCCGTTCGGCCTCAAGAATGCTGGAGCCACATTTATGCGGATGATTCAGAAGTGTCTACTCACTCAGATCAGTTGGAATGTGGAAGCGTATATGGATGATATCGTCGTCAAGTCACGAAAAGGTTCCGACCTGCTCGCCGACCTCGCCGAAACATTTGCCAACCTCAGAAGGTATGATATCAAGCTCAATCCATCAAAGTGCACATTCGGAGTTCCTGGTGGCAAGTTACTCGGTTTTCTCGTTTCCGAACGAGGAATCGACGCTAATCCAGAGAAGATTGGCACTATTCTCCGAATGAAACGCCCTGTGCGAGTGCACGATGTCCAGAAGCTTACTGGATGCTTGGCTGCATTAAGTCGATTCATCTCATGACTCGGTGAAAAGGCATTGCCTCTTTACCGACTGATGAAGAAGGCAGACAAGTTCGAGTGGACCCCAGAAGCTGATGCAGCGTTTGCCGAGCTAAAAGCTCTGCTCTCCACCCAGCCGGTGCTTGCTGCTCCAATCAGCCAAGAGCCTCTGTTGCTCTATATCGCAGCCACAGGACAAGTCGTCAGTACTGTGCTTACGGTCGAGCGGGAAGAACAAGGAAAAGCTCTCAAAGTTCAGCGCCCAATGTATTATTTGTCTGAAGTCTTGACTCCATCCAAGCAGAGATATCCTCATTATCAGAAGCTTGTGTATGGAATATACATGACCACAAAGAAGGTTGCTCATTATTTCTCTGATCATTCCATCATAGTCGTCAGCGACGCTCCACTATCAGAGATTTTGCACAACAGAGATGCAACTGGTCGAGTGGCTAAATGGGCGATTGAACTTCTTCCCCTTGATATCAAGTTTGAGGCAAAGAAAGCCATTAAGTCCCAGGCAATAGCATATTTCCTCGCCGAGTGGATTGAACAACAGCAGCCGACTGAAGTTCACTCGGAGCATTGGACCATGTTCTTTGATGGCTCTAAGATGTTGAATGGTTCCGGTGCTGGGGTTGTCCTGGTTTCCCCCAGAGGAGATAAGCTCAGATATGTGCTCCAGATTCACTTTGATTCCTCCAACAATGAGGCAGAATATGAGGCCCTTTTATATGGGTTGCACATGGCCATTTCACTCGGCGTCCGTCGCCTGATGGTCTATGGTGACTCCGGTTTAGTGGTCAACCAAGTGATGAAGGAGTGGGACGTGAGAAGCCCAGCCATGACTGGATACTGCAATGCAGTGAGGAAGCTGGAAAAGAAGTTCGAGGGGTTGGAGCTCCATCATGTACCCCGACTGAAAAATCAAGCAGCTGATGATCTAGCAAAGATAGGTTCCAAGAGAGAAGCCATTCCGAGTGGTGTGTTCTTGGAGCATATACACACTCCGTCAGTCAAAGAAGATCCTTTCACCGAAGAAGCTCCACAGCCCAAGAGTGCCACGGATCCGACTGAGGTTGAAGTCCCAGCAGTGGTCGACTTGGTCATGGAGATCTTGGTGGTCATTCCCGATTGGACAATTCCATATATCGCGTATATCCTGAGAAAAGAGCTTCCGGAGGATGAGGAAGAGGCTCGACAGATCGTCCGTCGATCTAAGGCCTTTACCGTAATCAAAGGACGGTTATACAGAGAAAGCGCGACTGGAGTTGGTCAGAAGTGCATCACACTGGAAGAAGGTCGACTCATCCTCAATGATATCCACTTGGGGACCTGTGGTCATCATGCGTCCTCTCGGACCATCGTGGCCAAAGCATACCGAGCCGGATTTTACTGGCCAAAGGCGAATGAGATGGCAAAGGAGATAGTGGATAAGTGCGAGGGATGTCAGTTCTACTCGAATATGTCGCACAAGCCTGCATCGGCTCTGAAGACCATCCCACTCGTCTGGCCTTTCGCGGTATGGGGGTTGGACATGGTCGGTCCTTTGAGAACAGGGCGAAGCGGCTTCACGCATGTACTGGTGGCAGTCGACAAGTTCACCAAGTGGATCGAGGCTAAACCAATCAAGAACCTTGACGCCGGTACTGCTGTTAGCTTCATCAGGGAACTAATATTCAGATATGGAGTCCCGCACAGCATCATTACAGATAATGGGTCGAACTTTGACTCGGAAGAATTCAGAGATTTCTGTAACTCTCAAGGCACACGGGTCGACTACGCCTCAGTCGCCCATCCGCAGTCGAATGGACAAGCGGAGCGAGCCAATGGCCTGATTCTCAAGGGATTGAAACCCCGACTGATGCGTGATCTCAAGCATGCAGCTGGAGCTTGGGTCGACGAACTTCCCTCAGTGCTTTGGGGACTGCGGACCACACCTAATCGGTCGACCGGAAGAACTCCATTCTTCTTGGTCTACGGAGCTGAAGCAGTCTTGCCGAGTGATCTTCTCCACAATGCTCCTCGAGTTGAAATCTACAACGAAGCAGAAGCTGAACAAGCGCGGCAGGACGCAGTCGACCTTTTAGAGGAAGAAAGGTAGATGGCTCTGATCCGGTCGACCATCTACCAACAAGATTTGCGTCGTTTCCATGCCAGAAATATGAGAGGTCGAGCCTTCCAGGAAGGAGATTTGGTTCTCCGAGTGGATCAGCACAAACCACACAAGCTTGCTCCTTCTTGGGAAGGTCCCTTCATCGTCACCAAGGTTCTCCACAACGGGGCGTACCGTCTTTACAACGTCGAGCATAATATCGACGAGCCCCGAGCTTGGAACGCGGAACTACTCCGCCCATTTTACACTTAAGGTTTATCACTCGGATGAGTTGCAATAAAGTACTTCTGTAGTTCATGGACCTCAAAATAATAGTGTCATAGTTCCTCCATAATTTTTGTCACTTTTTATTTTTGTCCAATAAAATTCCCCCTCAGTGGGTGACTTAGCCGCGAATCCGTTTCGCCTAAGTTTGTAAAAAATCCTACCGAGTGGTGAGCCAGACTCCCACTCGGAGGCTTAGCTGCGAATCCGTTTTCACCTAAGTTATCAGAAATCCTACCGAGTGGTAAGCCAGACTTCCACTCGGAGGCTTAGCTGCAGCCCAGTGCTCGCCTAAGTTATAAAAATCCTACCGAGTGGTAAGCCGGACTTCCACTCAGGGGCTTAGCTGCAGTCCGAGTACTCGCCTAAGATATAAAAATCCTACCGAGTGGTAAGCCAGACTTCCACTCGGAGGCTTAGCTGCAGCCCTGTGCTCGCCTAAGTTATCGAAAATCCTACCGAGTGAAGAGCAAACCTCTCACTCGGAGGCTTAGCTGTAGTCCCAGTACTCGCCTAAGTTATCGGAATCCTACCGAGTGAAGAGCAAACCTCTCACTCGGAGGCTTAGCTGCAGCCCTGTGCTCGCCTAAGTTATCGAAAATCCTACCGAGTGAAGAGCAAACCTCTCACTCGG
>NC_057801.1:696315546-696315837 GCF_018294505.1 Triticum aestivum
ACTCGCCTAAGTTATCAAAAATCCTACCGAGTGAAGAGCAAACCTCTCACTCGGAGGCTTAGCTGCAGTCCAAGAACTCGCCTAAGTTATCAAAAATCCTACCGAGTGAAGAGCAAACCTCTCACTCGGAGGCTTAGCTGCAGTCCAAGTACTCGCCTAAGTTATCAAAAAACCTACCGAGTGAAGAGCAAACCTCTCACTCGGGGGCTTAGCTGCAGTCCAAGAACTCGCCTAAGTTATCAAAAATCCTACCGAGTGAAGAGCAAACCTCTCACTCGGAGGCTTAGCTGC
>NC_057801.1:696316052-696336866 GCF_018294505.1 Triticum aestivum
CCGAGTGAAGAGCAAACCCCTCACTCGGAGGCTTAGCTGCAGTCCCAGTACTCGCCTAAGATATAAAAATCCTGCCGAGTGAAGAGCAAACCTCTCACTCGGGGGCTTAGCTGCAGCCCAGTGCTCGCCTAAGATATAAAAACCCTACCGAGTGAAGAGCAAACCTCTCACTCGGGGGCTTAGCTGCAGCCCAGTGCTCGCCTAAGATATAAAAATCCTACCGAGTGGTAAGCCAGACTTCCACTCGGAGGCTTAGCTGCAGCCCTGTGCTCGCCTAAGTTATCGAAATCCTACCGAGTGAAGAGCAAACCTCTCACTCGGAGGCTTAGCTGCAGCCCAGTGCTCGCCTAAGTGGACTAAGGAATAAGTCGATTGCAGTAAGTGCCCTGCTTTGAACCTGCAAAAGACATTTCGAGCCAAAAGCAATCACATTCAAACGACAAATTCAAGTTCGGATAGATACCTAAAGGAACCGAAAGTGCTCGGGTGCTAAGCCCGTTAAAGTTTATCGGTTACAATTCCACTCGGCATACCGAGGCAAATTTAAAGCGTCGAGCTTAGAAGAAGTTTTTTACCCCTCCTGTGGAGGGCTGGAAGGTGCAACAAACTCATCAAGGTCAATTCCGTCTGCGATCCGAGTGGCAGCTGCAAGTAAAGTTTCCATAAAGGACCTGAAGTCGTGTTTCTTGGTGTTGGCCACCCGGAGGGCCGCCAGCTTCTCTTCTCCCACATCTTTGCAGTGGACTCGGGCCAGACACAGAGCAACATCTGCACCGCACCGAGCCGAGGACTTTTTCCACTCCTGCACTCGACCAGGGATCGTGTTCAAGCGAGCCATCAGCGACTCAAGGTCATTCTGAAGTGTCTCCCCGGGCCAGAGCGTCGAGTCGATGCGAGATGTGGCGACCTTCAGCCTTGCGAGATAATCCACGACAGCTGCAACACGGGACTCCAGTCGGAAAACATTCATGGCAACTTCGTCGTTCACCAGAGAATTGACGGGGTCGAGGTTTGGCTCCAGCCGGCTAGTTTCTTCTTCAAAGTTTTGGCAAAATTCTGCAAGGACGATCACTGAGTCAAGGTGATGGTCGAATGGAAAAACCACGATTGGTAATGATTGCCGAGCATAGAGGTTTACCTTCAAGCATAAGAAACAGCTTCTTGGCAAGACCACTAAGGAAGGACTCCAGATCATTCTTCTTCCGAGTCAACTTACTGACTTGGTCGGTCAGGGCAGCTTTATCAGTTTCAGTCGACTGACCTCCTTGTTGGCGATCCCAAGAGCAGCTTTCAGATTGGTATTGTCTTGTTCAAGCTTGGTGACTGAAGCTAACTTCTCGTCAGCAAGCTTGATCTTCTCAGCTAGTTCAAGGTCTTTCTTCTGTTGGGCCTCCCTTACCTTACCTGCAAGTTACAGCAAGATCAGATTTTGAAACAAACAAAGGGAAAAGCAGTCGTCAAGGTCTCACCAAACATACCTTCGGTCTCCTCCTTTGCCTTCGTCAGTTTCTCCTGAACCAGCTTCAAGTTCAGCTCGAGTTGGGTGTGCTTGTTTTCCAGCTCAGAGTAGCGAGCCACAAGATCACAGGAGTTCTACGAAGAACCAATCGACTAGATGTCAAATATAATTCACTTCCGAGTGAAAAACGGAAAAATCACACGTTTCTAAGACTACAGCCGAATACAAGCATTCGACCGTAGTCTCGGGGACTACACCCAGTGGGTGCACTCAGCGTGCCCCCACTAATCCTATTGAAGATAGAGTCGACCAGTCGACCTCAAAAAAAAAGACAGATGTATTCTTTAAGACTGTAATCGACTGCAAGCAGTCGACCACAGTCTCGGGGACTACACCCAGTGGGTGCACTCAGCGTGCCCCCACCGGTTTGCGAAATCCAGTCGACATAGTCGAATGACGGAAAGATTGAAATTATAAAGCCTAAGGCCGACTGCCAGCAGTCGACCTTAGCCTTGGGGACTACACCCAGTGGGTGCACTCAGCGTGCCCCCACTAATCCTATTGAAGACAGAGTCGACCAGTCGACCGGTTTGCGAAATCCAGTTGACTTGGTCGAATGACAGAAAGACTGAAATTATAAAGCCTAAGGCCGACTACCAGCAGTCGACCTTAGCCTTGGGGACTACACCCAGCGGGTGCACTCAGCGTGCCCCCGCTAACACGGAGTTTAAATTGACACACCCACTGGGTGACTACTATAAATTCTGGAAAGGAAAAGTTTTTTGTAGCATATCCTAACAGAACAATCGGTGGTCGACTGACCTGAACATTGCTTTGGAGGGCAGAACTGGCGTCGTAAGCTGCCTGGCTCGCATCCTGGATGGTCTTCAACTGCTCCATCATGATTCCTACCTGGCGTATCGCCTCCTTCGCCGCGCCAGCTTGGTCCTCTGGGACGTGGTGCGTCGTGAAGAGGGAGGGCTGTGGGGCACTCGTCAGTGGATCTGCGAAGGACACGGTGTGTCGAGTGGTGTTCTCCTCCGCCGCGACCAGAGTCTCAGGCACCGTCACATCCTGGGTCGCCCTGCTGGCAGACGCCTTCCTTCTCATTCTGTGCTTCAGTGGTTCCTCATCTTCATCATCATCAGGGAGAGTGATAACAACATTGGGTGGAGCTACAGAGAAGAATCAGGATTAGAGATCATGAGTCAGTCGACTAAAAACGGCGTTAAGAGTATAGTACCTGGTTTTGAGGTCGCTGCGTCCTCCATCTCATGGTCATCAGCCCGGGCTGAGGTCTCAGAGGTAGCAGCACTGCAACTCCAAAGAATCAGTCGACTAACTTCAGCGCCAACCAGAGACAAAGTTCACACAAAATAAGAAGACTTAAGCAGCATGATTACCCTGATATGGTGGGGATGGACACCTTCATCTTCGGCAGGAGCTTGGTCGGCTTTGACGGAGCCGCCCTGGGTTGCTTCGGCGCCTTTTCAGTCGGCGCCGGAGAGGTGGTCCGAGGGCGCTTGGTCGACTGTGCAGCGGTCGCAACCCCCTGGCCGCGTTCAGTCGAAGGGTCGTGGACAAGCTTCGACCGCCTTTCTGAGCGTGGTGGTACGACCTCCTCCTCCTCTTCTTCCTCGTCTTCAGCGTCATCTTCATCACCGTCATCGTCGTCATCGTCGTCATCATCCTCAGCAACGTCCGAGTCCCACTCCTCCTCCTCCTGGCTCTCGCCCCCACTCGCCTCACCCTCCTCAGTCGGAGCCTGTGCTCCATTGGGCATCGAGTACAGCTCGGTGAGGGCCTGATAGACATCAAGACAAGGATCAATCGACCAATTGGCAGAATAAACAGAAATGAATATGACGAGAACACAGTGGAGAGCAGAGCAGACATACCTTGTCTGGATCACTGTTGTGGTCGAGTGGAGGAATCCTTCTGGCTCCGCGAGGGTTATCTTTGTTCCCAGTAACAGCGGCCATCCACCTTTCCAGAGTGGTATCGTCGACTGTTTCTGGATTGACTCGAGTCACATCCTCAGTCCCGCAGTACAACCACATGCAATGGCTCCGGTACTAGAGAGGCTGGATTCGGCGCCTAAGGAAAACCTCCAGGAGATCCATACCTGTCACTCCATCCCGAACCAATTGAACTACGCGCTCCATCAGCATCTTCACGTGAGCTTTCTCCTCCGGAATCAACTTCAGAGAGGAGGGCTTGTTCACTCGGTCCATGGTAAATTGAGGAAGTCCACTCGACTGCCCCGGCGTCGACTCATCCTGGCAGTAGAACCAGGTCGACTGCCAGCCTCTGACCGACTCGGGAAAAGTCATGGCTGGGAAGGTGCTCTTATTCCTCACCTGGATCCCCAAGCCCCCACACATTTGGACGACTCGGGTTCTTTCGTCGCCTGGGCTCGCCTTCTTCACGGTCTGAGAGCGACACGTGAATATATGCTTGAACAAGCCCCAGTGCGGTCGACAGCCCAGAAAACTCTCACACATGGACACGAACACAGCAAGATAGGCGATAGAGTTTGGGGTAAAGTGGTGGAGCTGCGCTCCAAAGAAGTTCAAGAAACCACGGAAGAAAATACTCGGCGGCAAAGAAAATCCACGGTCGACATGGGTAGCCAGGAGCACGCACTCACCCTCTTCTGGCTGGGGCTGCCACTCCTTCCCCGGAAGCCTCGCAGCTCCATGGGGGATCAGGCCCTCGTTGGCCATGTCGAGGAGATCTTTCTCCGTGATGGTCGACTGGATCCAGTCTCCTTGGACCCAGCCCTTCGGCAGGTGGGATCTAGACGAAGACCCGCCGCGGCTGGTGGATCTTCCCTTCGCCTTCTCCGTCGCTGACGCCTTCTTCGCGCGTTCCAGCGCCGCCGTCTTCTCCTTGGCCATGGTTGCCGGTGAGACGCGCGAGGAGAGGTTGGGCAGAGGCGAGAGCGAGCGTGTTGAGCGGAGACGAAGAGAGCAGAGAAAGGGAATGCTGAGGCACAGTACAAAAAACCCTCGCCGGGCGCATTTATAAGGTCCCTTCCGAGTGGATGACAGGTGGGCCCGGTCGATCTAATCATATCCAGGAACAGTTATGCAGGCGGGATACGTGGCGAAGAAAGCGGCGCGGAGATCGAGACGTCTATGTCCCGTCCCATCCGAACGCCGCGGCACGCTCCGCTTCGCGCGCTTCCCCAAATTTCGCATCCCACGGAATCCGCGAACGGCAGATCGGTCTGTCAGATGCGGGGTTTCCTGCGATCCGTCGCTCGGAAATCGTCGAAGCCCGAAAGATCACTCGACGAAAGAAGAGAATGGATCGAGTCGACTGAAGACAAGTTGCTCACTATCGATGAAGAGATTCTTTGGTCCAGAACAACGCACGACCAGTGTGCAAAAGTTAATCGGGAACAACATCAACTCCTTCCTCACTCGAAGCCTCAATCCATTCGGGGGCTAATGATGGGGTCATGTACCTAGGGTAGGGTCACAGACCTGATCTAAGTACCCTAACCAAGGACACCCTTGGAAGAGGTTACCTTCCAGTCGACCAACGAGGGACTCACTCGACTGACTTGAAGGACTCGACCACGAAGACTCACTCGACCACCAGAAGGTCAAGGGGCACTCTGCACTGCAACGGCCTGTAATTAAGTAGACTTTATGATAGTAAAGACACTTTATGTGGGGCGTTACCAGTAACGCCCCGGACTTAACTCACCTTAAACCCTCTCCTACGTGGGCTGGCTGGGGTCCTGGCGCACTCTATATAAGCCACCCCCCTCCACAGGCAGAAGGGTTCGGCACCTTGTAACTCATATACACATAATCCACTCGACCGCCTCTGGGCTCCGAGACGTAGGGCTTTTACTTCTTCCGAGAAGGGCCTAAACTCGTACATCTCTTGTGTTTACAACCTCTCCATAGCTAGGACCTTGCCTCTCCATACCTACCCCCCACTCTACTGTCAGGCTTAGAACCACGACAGGGCAAGCCCCCCACCCCTTGGCCGCCGCCCCCCCTTAGGGTTTTCCCTAGAGGGCCGGCCCCCCTTGCCCCTTCCCTTATATATAGAGGGGTGAGGGGAGGGCTGCAATACACCACAACTCAAGGCACAGCCCCTCCCCTCCCCAACACCTCTCCTCCTCCATACGTGCTTGGCGAAGCTCTGTCGGAATACTGCTGCACCAACTGCACCACGCCGTCGTGCTGCCCTTGGAGCTGCCTTCCTCAACCTCTCTTTCCTCCTTGCTGGATCAAGACGGAGGAGACGTCTTCCGTCCCGTACGTGTGTTGAACGCGGAGGTGATGTCCGTTCAGCACTTGGACATCGGTGATCCGAATCACGTTCGAGTACGACTCCATCATCACCATCCCCTTGACAAGCTTCCGCTCGTGATCTACAAGTGGTATGTAGATGCAAACTCTCTCCCTTGACTCGTTGCTTAGATGAACTCATAGATGGATCATGGTGAAACCGTAGGAAAATTTTTAATTTACTGCAACGTTCCCCAACAGTGGCATCATGAGCTAGGTCTATGCGTAGTTCTCTTTGCACGAGTAGAACACAATTTTGTTGTGGGCGTGGATCTTGTCAACTTGCTTGCCTCTACTAGTCTTTTCTTGCTTCAGCGGTATTGTGGGATGAAGCGGCCTGGACCAACCTTACACGTACGCTAACGTGAGACCGGTTCCACCGATTAACATGCACTAGTTGCATAAGGTGGCTGTCGGGTGTCTGTCTCTCCCACTTTAGTTGGAGCGGATTCGATGAAAAGGGCCCTTATGAAGGGTAAATAGAAGTTGACAAAATCACGTTGTGGTTATTCGTAGGTAAGAAAACGTTCTTGCTAGAACCCAATTGCAGCCACGTAAAAGATGCAACAACAATTAGAGGATGTCTAACTTGTTTTTGCAGCGATTGATCATGTGATGTGATATGGCCAGAAGTTGTGATGAATGATGAATTGTGATGTATGAGATCATGTTCTTGTAATAGGATTCACGACTTGCATGTCGATGAGTATGACAACCGGCAGGAGCCATAGGAGTTGTCTTTATTTTTGTATGACCTGCGTGTCATTGAAGAACGCCATGTAACTTACTTTACTTTATTGCTAAACGCGTTAGTCATAGAAGTAGAAGTAGTCGTTGGCGTGACAACTTCATGAAGACACGATGATGGAGATCATGATGATGGAGATCATGGTGTCATGCCGGTGACAAGATGATCATGGAGCCCCGAAGATGGAGATCAAAGGAGCTATATGATATTGGCCATATCATGTCACTACTTTATATAATTGCATGTGATGTTTATTATGTTTTACGCATCTTGTTTACTTAGGATGACGGTAGTAAATAAGATGATCCCTTACAAAATTTCAAGAAGTGTTCTCCCCTAACTATGCACCGTTGCTACAGTTCGTCGCTTCTAAACACCACGTGATGATCGGGTGTGATGGATTCTTACATTCACATACAACGGCTGTAAGACAGTTTTACACAGCGAAAACACTTAGGGTTAACTTGACGAGCCTAGCATGTGCAGACATGGCCTCGGAACATGGAGACCGAAAGGTCGAACACGAGTCGTATGGAAGATACGATCAACATGAAGATGTTCACCGACGATGACTAGTCCGTCTCACGTGATGATCGGACACGGGCTAGTCGACTCGGATCGTGTAACACTTAGATGACTAGAGGGATGTCTAATCTAAGTGGGAGTTCATAATTTGATTAGAACTTAATTATCATGAACTTAGTCTAAAACCTTTGCAAATATGTCTTGTAGATCAAATGGCCAACGCTCATGTCAACATGAACTTCAACGCGTTCCTAGAGAAAACCAAGCTGAAAGATGATGGCAGCAACTATACGGACTGGGTCCAGAACCTGAGGATCATCCTCATAGCTGCCAGGAAACAATATGTCCTAGAAGGACCGCTAGGTAACGCTCCCGTCCCAGAGAACCAAGACATTATGAATGCTTGGCAGTCTCGTGCTGATGATTACTCCCTCGTTCAGTGCGGCATGCTTTACAGCTTAGAACCGGGGCTCCAAAAGTGTTTTGAGCATCACGGAGCATATGAGATGTTCGAAGAGCTGAAACTAGTTTTTCAAGCTCATGCCCGGGTCGAGAGATATGACATCTCTGACAAGTTCTATAGTTGTAAGATGGAGGAAAATAGTTCTGTCAGTGAGCACATACTCAAGATGTCTAGGTTGCACAACCGTATGACCCAGCTGAATATTAACCTCCCTGATGAGGCAGTCATTGACAGAATCCTTCAGTCGCTCCCACCAAGCTACAAGAGCTTTGTGATGAACTACAATATGCAGGGGATGGTAAAGACCATTCCTGAAGTATTTTCTATGCTGAAGTCAGCAGAGGTTGAAATCAAGAAAGAACATCAAGTGTTGATGGTCAATAAGACCACTAAGTTCAAGAAGGGCAAGGGTAAGAAGAACTTCAAGAAGGACGACAAAGAGGTTGCCGCGCCCGGTAAGCCAGTTGCTGGGAAGAAGTCAAAGAATGGACCCAAGCCTGAGACTGAGTGCTTTTATTGCAAGGGGAAGGGTCACTGGAAGCGGAACTGCCCCAAATACTTAGCGGATAAGAAGGCCGGCAACACCAAAGGTATATTTGATATACATGTAATTGATGTGTACCTTACCAGTACTCGTAGTAACTCCTGGGTATTTGATACCGGTGCCGTTGCTCATATTTGTAACTCACAGCAGGAGCTGCGGAATAAACGGAGACTGGCGAAGGACGAGGTGACGATGCGCGTCGGGAATGGTTCCAGAGTCGATGTGATCGCCGTCGGCACGCTGCCTCTACATTTACCTATGGGATTAGTTTTGAACCTTAATAATTGTTATTTAGTTCCAAGTTTGAGCATGAACATTGTATCTGGATCTCGTTTAATACGAGATGGCTACTCATTTAAGTCTGAGAATAATGGTTGTTCGATTTATATGAGAGATATGTTTTATGGTCATGCTCTGATGGTCAATGGTTTATTCTTAATGAATCTCGAGCGTAATATTACACATGTTCATAGTGTAGATGCCAAAAGATGTAAAGTTGATAACGATAGTCCCACATACTTGTGGCACTGCCGCCTTGGTCACATTGGTGTGAAGCGCATGAAGAAGCTCCATGCTGATGGACTTTTAGAGTCTCTTGATTATGAATCATTTGACACATGCGAACCATGCCTCATGGGAAAAATGACCAAGACTCCGTTCTCCGGAACAATGGAGCGAGCAACCAACTTGTTGGAAATCATACATACCGATGTGTGCGGTCCAATGAGCATTGAGGCTCGCGGAGGATATCGTTATGTTATCACTCTCACTGATGACTTAAGTAGATATGGGTATGTCTACTTAATGAAACACAAGTCTGAGACCTTTGAAAAGTTCAAGGAATTTCAGAATGAGGTGGAGAATCAACGTGACCGAAAGATAAAGTTCCTACGATCAGATCGTGGAGGAGAATATTTAAGTCACGAATTTGGCACACACTTAAGGAAATGTGGAATCGTTTCACAACTCACGCCGCCTGGAACACCTCAGCGAAACGGTGTGTCCGAACGTCGTAATCGCACTCTATTGGATATGCTGCGGTCTATGATGTCTCTTACCGATTTACCGCTATCATTTTGGGGATACGCTCTAGAGACAGCTACATTCACTTTAAATAGGGCACCGTCTAAATCCATTGAGACGACACCGTATGAATTATGGTTTGCGAAGAAACCTAAGCTGTCGTTTCTAAAAGTTTGGGGATGCGATGCTTATGTCAAGAAACTTCAACCTGAAAAGCTTGAACCCAAGTCGGAAAAATGCGTCTTCATAGGATACCCTAAGGAAACTGTAGGGTATACCTTCTACTTAAGATCCGAAGGCAAGATCTTTGTTGCCAAAAACGGATGCTTTCTGGAAAAAGAGTTTCTCTCGAAAGAAGTAAGTGGGAGGAAAGTAGAACTCGATGAAGTACTACCTCTCGAACGGGAAAGTGGTGTAGCTCAGGAAAATGTTCCTGTGATGCCCACACCAACTGAAGAGGAAACCAATGATGATGATCAAGGTACTTCGGATCAAGTTGCTACTGAACTTCGTAGGTCCGCAAGGACACGTTCCGCACCAGAGTGGTACGGCAACCCTGTCCTGGAGATCATGTTGTTAGACAACGGTGAACCTTCGAACTATGAAGAAGTGATGGCGGGCCCAGATTCCAACAAATGGCTAGAAGCCATGAAATCCGAGATAGAATCCATGTATGAAAACAAAGTATGGACTTTGACTGACTTGCCCGATGATCGGCGAGCGATAGAAAACAAATGGATCTTTAAGAAGAAGACGGACGCGGATGGTAATGTCACCATCTATAAAGCTCGACTTGTCGCTAAGGGTTATCAACAAGTTCAAGGGATTGACTACGACGAGACATTCTCTCCTGTAGCGAAGCTTAAGTCCGTCCGAATCATGTTAGCAATTGCCGCATACTATGATTATGAGATATGGCAGATGGACGTCAAAACGGCATTCCTTAACGGGCATCTTAAGGAAGAGCTGTATATGATGCAGCCGGAAGGTTTTGTCGATCCTAAGAACGCTAACAAAGTATGCAAGCTCCAGCGATCCATTTATGGGCTGGTGCAAGCATCTCGGAGTTGGAATATTCACTTTGATGAGATGATCAAAGCGTTTGGGTTTATGCAGACTTATGGAGAAGCCTGCGTTTACAAGAAAGTGAGTGGGAGCTCTGTAGCATTTCTCATATTATATGTGGATGACATACTCTTGATGGGAAACAATATAGAATTTCTGGACAGCATTAAGGCCTACTTGAACAAATGTTTTTCAATTAAGGACCTTGGAGAAGCTGCTTATATATTAGGCATCAAGATCTATAGAGATAGATCGAGACACCTCATAGGTCTTTCACAAAGCACATACCTTGATAAGATTTTGAAAAAGTTCAAAATGGATGAGTCCAAGAAAGGGTTCTTGCCTATGTTACAAGGTGTGAGATTGAGCTCAGCTCAGTCACCGACCACGGCAAAAGATAAAGAAGAGATGAGTGTCATCCCCTATGCTTCAGCCATAGGATCTATTATGTATGCCATGCTGTGTACCAGACCTGATGTAAACCTTGCCGTAAGTTTGGTAGCAAGATACCAGAGTAATCCCGGCAAGGAACACTGGACAGCGGTCAAGAATATCCTGAAGTACCTGAAAAGGACAAAGGACATGTTTCTCGTTTATGGAGGTGACGAAGAGCTCGTCGTAAAGGGTTACGTCGACGCTAGCTTCGACACAGATCTGGATGACTCTAAGTCACAAACCGGATACGTGTATATGTTGAATGGTGGAGCAGTAAGCTGGTGCAGCTGCAAGCAGAGCGTCGTGGCGGGATCTACATGTGAAGCGGAGTACATGGCAGCCTCGGAGGCAGCGCATGAAGCTATTTGGGTGAAGGAGTTCATCACCGACCTAGGAGTCATACCCAATGCGTCGGGGCCAATCAAACTCTTCTGTGACAACACTGGAGCTATTGCCCTTGCCAAGGAGCCCAGGTTTCACAAGAAGACCAGGCACATCAAGCGTCGTTTCAACTCCCTCCGTGAAAATGTTCAAGATGGAGACATAGAAATTTGCAAAGTACATACGGATCTGAATGTCGCAGATCCGTTGACTAAACCTCTCTCGCGAGCAAAACATGATCAACACCAGAACTCTATGGGTGTTCGATTCATCACAATGTAACTAGATTAGTGACTCTAGTGCAAGTGGGAGACTGTTGGAAATATGCCCTAGAGGCAATAATAAAAGTGTTATTATTATATTTCTTTGTTCATGATAATAGTCTTTTATTCATGCTATAACTGTATTATCCAGAAATCATAATACACGTGTGAATACATAGACCACAATATGTCCCTAGTAAGCCTCTAGTTGACTAGCCCGTTGTGATCAACAGATAGTCATGGTTTCCTGGCTATGGGCATTGGATGTCGTTGATAACGGGATCACATCATTAGGAGAATGATTTGATGGACAAGACCCAATCCTAAGCATAGCACAAAGGTCGGTTAGTTCGTTTGCTAGAGCTTTTCCAATGTCAAGTATCTCTTCCTTCGACCATGAGATCGTGTAACTCCTGGATACCGTAGGAATGCTTTGGGTGTATCAAACGTCACAACATAACTGGGTGACTATAAAGGTGCACTACAGGTATCTCCGAAAGTGTCTATTGGGTTGACACGGATCGAGACTGGGATTTGTCACTCCGTATGACGGAGAGGTATCTCTGGGCCCACTCGGTAATGCATCATCATAATGAGCTCAAGGTGACCAAGGTGTTGGCCATGGGATCATGCATTACGGTACGAGTAAAGTGACTTGCCGGTAACGAGACTGAACAAGGTATTGGGATACCGACGATCGAGTCTCGGGCAAGTAACGTACCGATTGACAAAGGGAATTGTATACGGGGTTTGATCGAATCCTCGACATCGTGGTTCATCCGATGACTTCATCGAGGAGCATGTGGGACCCAACATGGGTATCCAGATCCCGCTGTTGGTTATTGACCGGAGAGTCTCGGTCATGTCTGCATGTCTCCCGAACCCGTAGGGTCTACACACTTAAGGTTCGGTGACGCTAGGGTTATCAGGAAGACAAGTATGTGATTACCGAATGTTGTTTGGAGTCCCGGATGAGATCCCGGACGTCACGAGGAGTTCCGGAATGGTCCGGAGGTAAAGTTTTATATATGGGAAGTTGTTAAACGGGCACCGGAAAGTTTCGGGGTCATACCGGTATTGTACCGGGACCACCGGAAAGGTTCCGGGGGTCCACAGGGAGGGACCACCCCTCTCGGGGGGGCACTTGGGCTGCATACGGATAGCAGCCAGCCCCTAGTGGGCTTGGCGCCCCCCCCCCCTTGGGCCCATGCGCCTAGGGTTGGGGGGGAAACCCTAAAGGGGGCGCACCCCCCTTGCTTGGGGGGCAAGCCCCCCACCCCTTGGCCGCCGCCCCCCCTTAGGGTTTTCCCTAGAGGGCCGGCCCCCTTGCCCCTTCCCTTATATATAGAGGGGTGAGGGGAGGGCTGCAATACACCACAACTCAAGGCGCAGCCCCTCCCCTCCCCAACACCTCTCCTCCTCCGTACGTGCTTGGCGAAGCTCTGTCGGAATACTGCTGCACCAACTGCACCACGCCGTCGTGCTGCCCTTGGAGCTGCCTTCCTCAACCTCTCTTTCCTCCTTGCTGGATCAAGACGGAGGAGACGTCTTCCGTCCCGTACGTGTGTTGAACGCGGAGGTGCTGTCCGTTCAGCACTTGGACATCGGTGATCCGAATCACGTTCGAGTACGACTCCATCATCACCATCCCCTTGACAAGCTTCCGCTCGTGATCTACA
Organism: Triticum aestivum; assembly: GCF_018294505.1. Lineage (NCBI taxonomy): Eukaryota > Viridiplantae > Streptophyta > Magnoliopsida > Poales > Poaceae > Triticum > Triticum aestivum. Next base: position 696,328,951 of record NC_057801.1, read on the forward strand.
AGTGGTATGTAGATGCAAATTCTCTCCCTTGACTCGTTGCTTAGATGAACTCATAGATGGATCTTGGTGAAACCGTAGGAAAAATTTTAATTTACTGCAACGTTCCCCAACAGTACCGAGATGTGCAATGACTCAAGAGTGACATGTATGAAAGAATTATGAAAGGTGGCTTTGCAGCAAATACGATGTTAACTACATGATCATGCAAAGAAATATGACAATGATGAAGCGTGTCATAATAAACGGAACAGTGGAAAGTTGCATGGCAATATATCTTGGAATGGCTATGGAAATGCCATAATAGGTAGGTATGGTGGCTGTTTTGAGGAAGGTATATGGTGGGTGTATGGTACCGGCTAAAGTTGCCCGGCACAAGAGAGGCTGGCAATGGTGGAAGGGTGAGAGTGCGTATAATCCATGGACTCAACATTAGTCATAAAGAAGTCATATACTTACTACCAAAATCTATTAGTCATCAAAACAAAGTACTACGGGCATGCTCCTAGGGGGATAGATTGGTAGGAAAAGACCATCGCTCGTCCTCGACTGCCACTCATAAGGAAGCCAATCAATAAATACCTCATGCTCCAACTTCGTTACATAACGGTTCACCATACGTGCATGCTACGGGAATCACAAACCTGAACACAAGTATTTCTCTAATTCACAATTAGTCACTAGCATGACTCTAATATCACCATCTTCATATCTCAAAACAATCATAAGGAATCAAACTTCCCATGGTATCCAGTGCATTTTATATGAAAGTTTTTATTATATCCCTCTTGGATGCATATCATATTAGGACTACATGTATATCCAAAGCAAATTACCATGTTGTTTAAAAAGACTCTCAAAATAATATAAGTGAAGCATGAGTGTTCAATAATTTATACAAAATAAAGCCACCGCCGTGCTCTAAAAAGATATAAGTGAAGCACTAGAGCAAAATTGCCTATATCAAAAAATATGAGTGAAGCACATAGATTATTCTAATAAATCACGATTCATGTATGTCCCTCTCAAAAGGTGTGTACAGCAAGGATGATTGTGGCAAACTAAAAAGCAAAGACTAAAATCATACAAGATGCTCCAAGCAAAATACATATCATGTGGTGAATAAAAATATAGCCTCAAGTAAAGTTACCAATAGACAAAGACAAAAGAGGGGATGCCTTCCGGGGCACCCCCAAGCTTAGGCTCTTGGTTGTCCTTGAATATTACCTTGGGGTGCCTTGGGAATCCCCAAGCTTAGGCTCTTGCCACTCCTTATTCCATAGTCCATCAAATCCTTACCCAAAACTTGAAAACTTCACAACACTAAACTCAATAGAAAATCTCATAAGCTCCGTTAGTATAAGAAAATAAATGACCGCTTTATGGTACTGTTATGAGCTCAATCCAAATTTATATTTGTGTAATATCTATTGTATTCTAACTTTTCCATGGTTCATACCCCCCCCCCCCGATACTACCCATAGATTCATCAAATAAGCAAATAACACAAAGAAAACAGAATCTGTCAAAAACAGATAAGTCTGTAGCAATCTGGAAACTTCGAATACTTCTGTAACTCCAAAAATTCTAAAAAATTCGGACAACCTGGGCAATTTGTGTACCAACCTTGAGAAATAAGAATCAGATCAAAGACACGCTCCTGTGAATTATGAAAATTATTTTCCTGGGCGCAAAAGTTTTTGTTTTTCAGCAAGATCAAAACAACTATCAACGTAACCATCCCAAAGGTCTCAATTGGCACAAACACTAATTAAAACTCCAAAACACATCTAACTAGAGGCTAGATTAATTATTTATTGCAAAACAGCAAGGAAAAATATTGGGTTGTCTCCCAACATGCGCTTTTCTTTAAAGCCTTTTTAGCTAGGCATTGAGATTTCGGTGATGCTCACATGAAAGACAAGAATTGAAGCACAAAGAGAGCATTATAAAGCATGTGTAAAACGAGTTTAAGTCTAACATACTTCCTATGCATAGGCATTTTATAAGCAAACAAATTGTCAAGACAAGAAAAACATAGCATATGCAAGGAAGGAGAACAAAACATAGACAATCTCAACATGAAGAGAGGTAATTTAGCAACATAGAAATTTCTATGACCATATTTTCCTCTCTCATAATAATTACATGTGGTATCACATTCAAATTCAACAATATAGCTATCACATAAAATTTGCTCTACATGATGCACATGCATGCAAAGTTGACACTCTTCCAAAATAGTGGGATTATCATAAAATAAAGTCATGACCTATCCAAACCCAGTTTTATCAAAAATTTCATAAGATTGATCATTCTCAAAATATGTGGGATCTAAGGTTGACACTCTTCCATACACACTTTCAATATTATTGCAAACAGTATTATCGATCGTATATTCATCATGGGGCTTAAATAAATTTTCAAGATCATAAGAAGAATCACCCCAATCATGGTCATGTCAACAAGTAGTGGTCATAGCAAAACTAGCATCCCCAAGCTTAGGGTTTTGCATATCATCAACACAATTTACATTAATAGAATTTATAATAACATCATTGCAATCATGCTTTTCATTCAAGGAAATATCGTGAATCACTTTATAATTTTCTTCTTTCAACACTTCATCACAATTTTCAGATTCATGAATTTCAAGCAAAACCTCATAAAGATAATCTAATGCGCTCAACTCACTAGCAATATGTTCATCATAATTGAATCTCTTAAAAAGATTAGCAACTGGATGAGGATCCATAAACCTTTGTTTTTGTTTTTCAATAAACAAACAAATTTACCAAGCGAACAAGCAAACAAACCAAGTAAGACATACGGGCAAACGGAAAGACGAACGGAAGAAGGTGAATAAAAAGGCAAATCTTTTTGAAAATCATTTTAGAAGTGGGGCAGAGGAAAACGAGAGGCGAATGTCGAATAATGTAATGCAAGAGATGAGATTTTTATGATGGGTACTTGGTATGTCTTGACTTGGCGTAGATCTCCCCGGCAACGGCGCCAGAAATTCTTCCTGCTACTTCCTGAGCTTGCGTTGGTTTTTCCCTTGAAAAGGAAAGGGTGATGCATCACAGTAAAGATAAGTATTTCCCTCAGTTAGAGAACCAAAGTATCAATCCAGTAGGAGACAACGCACAAATCACCAAGACCTGCACAAATAATCAAACAACTTGCACCCAACGCGATAAAGGGGTTGTCAATCCCTTCATGGTTACTTGCAAAAGTGAGATCTGATAGAGATAGATGAAACTAAACAAAAGGTAAAGTAAAAATTTCTGGGTAAAAAGATGACATGATGTTGAGGAATAAACTCAAGCAATATGATGTAAACCCCATCTTTTTATCCCCGATGGAAACAATACAATACATGCCTTGCTGCCCCTACTGTCACTGGGAAAGGACACTGCAAGATTGAACCCAAAGCTAAGCACTTCCCACATTGCAAGAAAAAACAATCTAGTTGGCCAAACTAAACTGAAAGTTCGAAGAGAATCACAAAGATGTCTAATCATGCATATAAGAATTCAGAGAAGATTCAAATAATATTCATAGATAAGCTGATCATAAATCTACAATTCATCGGATCTTGACAAACACACTGCAAAAGAAGATTACATCGGATAGATCTCCAAGAACATTGAGGAGAACATGGTATTGAGAAGAAAAGAGAGAGAGAAGAAGCCATCTAGCTATTGTCTATGGACCCGTAGGTCTGAGGTAAACTACTCATGCTTCATCGGAAGGGCAATAGAGTTGATGTAGAAGCCCTCCATGATCGAATCCCCCTCCGACAGGATGCCGGAAAAGGCCCCTAGATGGGATCTCACGGGTATAGAAGGTTGCGGCGGTGGAAAAGTGTTTTGGTGGATGCTTCTGGTGGTTTTGGGATATTTGGGAATATATATATAGGACGAAGAGTTAGGTCAAGGGAGTCACGAGGGGCCCACTAGGCAGGGGGCGCGCTCTCCCCCCTTGTCGCCGCCTCGTGCTACCTCTTGAGCTTGCGTTGGTTTTCCCTTGAAGAGGAAAGGGTGATGCAGCAAAGTAGCGTAAGTATTTCCCTCAGTTTTGAGAACCAAGGTATCAATCCAGTAGGAGATGACACACAAATCACCGAGTACCTGCAGAAACAATCAAGAACTTGCAACCAACATGATAGAGGGGTTGTCAGTCCATTCACGGTCACTCGCAAAAGTGAGATCTGATAGAGATAGATAAACGGTAAAGTAAATATTTTTGGTATTTTCGGTTTATAGATTGAAAGTAAAGATTGCACAATAATAGATCGGAAACAAGCAAGATGTAAACGAGATTCAATAATAAGGAAAAGAGATGCAATATAATGGAAAAGAGACCCGGGGGCCATATGTTTCACTAGCGGCTTCTCTCGAGATAGCATATATTACGGTGGCTGAACAAATTACTGCCGAGCAATTGATAGAAAAGTGCATAATTATGATGACATCTAAGGCAATGATCATGAACATAGGCATCACGTCCGTGTCAAGTAGACCGACTCCTGCCTGCATCTACTACTATTACTCCACACATCGACCGCTATCCAGCATGCGTCTAGAGTATTAAGTTCATAAAGAATGGAGTAACGCATTAAGCAAGATGACATGATGTAGAGGAATTAACTCAAGCAATATGATGAAAACCCCATCTTTTATCCTCGATGGCAACAATACAATACGTGCCTTGCTGCCCCTACTATCACTAGGAAAGGACACCACAAGATTGAACCCAAAGCTAAGCACTTCTCCTATTGCAACAAAGATCAATCTAGTAGGCCAAACTAAACCGATAATTCGAAGAGAATTGCAAATATATCAAATCATGCATATAAGAATTCAGAGAAGAACCAAATAATATTTATAGATAATATTGTTCATGAATCCACAATTCATCGGATCTCGGCAAATACACCGCAAAAAAGTATTACATCGAATAGATCTCCAAGAACACCAAGGAGAACTTTGTATTGAGAATCAAAGAGAGAGAAGAAGCCATCTAGCTAATAAGTATGGACTCGAAGGTCTGTGGTAAACTACTCACGCTTCATTGCAGAGGTAATGGTGTTGATGTAGAAGCCCTCCGTGATCGAATCCCCCTCCGGCAGATCACCGGAAAAGGCTCCAAGATGGGATCTCACAGGTGCAGAAGGTTGTGGCGGTGGAAAAGTGGTTTCGTGGCTCCCCTTATGTTTTTAGGGTATAAAAGTATATATAGGCGAAGGAACTAGGCCAGGGGAGCTACAAGGGGCCCACGAGGGTGGGGGGCGCGCCTACCCACTAGGCGCGCCCTCCTGCCTCATGGCCGACTCGTTGCCTCTCCAACTTGATCTCCAAGTCTTCTGGTTTGATTTCGGTCCAAGAAAGATCATCGCGAAGGTTTCATTCCGTTTGGACTCCGTTTGGTATTCCTTTTCTGCAAAACTCTGAAATAGGCAAAAAACAGAAACTGGCACTGGGCCTTCGGTTAATAGGTTAGTCAAAAAATAATATAAAAGAGCATATTAAAGCCCGTCAAACATCCAAAACAGATAATATAATAGCATGGAACAATAAAAAATTATAGATATGTTGGAGACGTATCAAGCATGCCCAAGCTTAATTCATGCTCGTCCTCGAGTAGGTAAATGATAAAAACAGAATTTTTGATGTGGAATGCTACCTAACCTATTTACTCATTTAATTTTCTTTATTGTGGCATGAATGTTCGGATACGAAAGATTCAAGACAAAACTTTAATATTGACATAAAAACAATAATAGTTCAAGCATACTAACAAAGCAATCATGTCTTCTCAAAATAACATGGCCAAAGAAAGCTATCCCTACAAAATCATATAGTATGGCTATGCTCTATCTTCATCACACAAAATATTTAATCATGCACAACCCCAATGACAATCCAAGCAATTGTTTCATACTTTTGATGTTCTCAAACTTTTTCAATCTTCACGCAATACATGAACATGAGCCATGGACATAGCACTATAGGTGGAATATAAGGGTGGTTGTGGAGAAGACAAAAAGGAGAAGATAGTCTCACATCAACTAGGCGAATCAACGGGCTATGGAGATGCCCATCAATAGATATCAGTGTGAGTGAGTAGGGATTGCCATGCAACGGATGCACTAGAGCTATAAGTGCATGAAATCTCAACAAAATAAACTAAGTGGGTGTGCATCCAACTTGCTTGCTCACGAATACCTATGGCACTTTGAGTAAGCCCATCATTGGAATATACAAGCCAAGTTCTATAACAAAAAATTCCCACTAGTATATGAAAGTGACAACATAGGAGACTCTCTATCATGAAGATCATGGTGCTACTTTGAAGCACAAGTGTGGAAAAAGGATAGTAGCATTGCCCCTTCTCTCTTTTTCTCTCTTTTTTTATTTGGGCCTTCACTTTTTTGTGGCCTCTTTTTTGCTTTTCTTTTTATTTCTCGGCCGGAGTCTCATCCCAACTTGTGGGGGAATCATAGTCTCCATCATCCTTTCCCCACATGGGACAATGCTCTAATAATGAAGATCATCACACTTCTATTTACTTACAACTCAATATTTAGAACAAAATATGACTCTATGTGAATGCCTCCTGCGGTGTATCGGGGTGTGCAATGATTCAAGAGTGACATGGATGAAAAATTATGAATGGTGGCTTTGCCACAAATACAATGTCTACTACATGATCATGCAAAGCAATATGACAATGATGAGGCGTGTCATAATAAACAGAATGGTGGAAAGTTGCATGACAATATATCTCGGAATGGCTATGGAGATGCCATAATAGGTAGGTATTGTGGCTGTTTTGAGGAAGGTATATGGTGGGTGTATGGTATCGGCGAAAGTTGCGCGACACAAGAGAGGCTAGCAATGGTGGAAGGGTGAGAGTGCGTATAATCCATGGACTCAACATTATTCATAAAGAACTCACATACTTATTGCAAAAATCTATTAGTTGTTGAAAACAAGTACTATACGCATGCTCCAAGGGGGATAGATTGCTAGGAAAAGACCCTCGCTCGTTCCCGACCGCCACTCATAAGGAAGACAATCAATAAATAAATCATGCTCCAACTTCATCAAATAACAGTTCACCATACGTGCATGCTACGGGGATCACAAACTTTAACACAAGTATCTCTCAATTTCACAACTACTCTACTATCATGACTCTAATATCACCATCTTCATATCTCAAAGCAATCATAAAGAATCAAACTTCTCATAGTATTCAACGCACCTGATATGAAAGTTTTTGTTATACCCATCTTGGATGCCCATCATATTAGGACTAATTTTATAACCTAAGCAAATTACCATGCTGTTCTAAAAGCCTCTCAAAATAATATAAGTGAAGCGTGATAGTTCAACAATTTCTATAAAATAAAACCACCGTCATGCTCTAAAAAGATATAAGTGAAGCACTAGAGCAATATTGTCTAGCTCAAAAGATATAAGTGAAGCACATTGAGTATTCTAACAAATCACGATTCATGCGTGTCTCTCCCAAAAGGTGTGTACAGCAAGGATGATTATGGTAAACTAAAAAGCAAAGACTCAAATCATAGAAGACGCTCCAAGCAAAACACATATCATGTGGTGAATAAAAATATAGCCTCAAGTAAAGTTACCGATAGACAAAGACGAAAGAGGGGATGCCTTCCGGGGCATCCCCAAGCTTAGGGTTTTGGTTGTCCTTGAATTTTACCTTGGGGTGCCTTGGGCATCCCCAAACTTAGGCTCTTGCCACTCCTTATTCCAAAGTCCATCAAATCCTTACCCAAAACTTGAAAACTTCACAACACAAAACTTCAACAAAAAACCTCATGAGCTCCGTTAGTATAAGAAAATAAATCACCACTTTAAGGTACTGTAATGAACTCATAC
>NC_057801.1:696337199-696384714 GCF_018294505.1 Triticum aestivum
CAAAATAAGCAAACAACACGCGAAAAATGGAATCTGTCAAAAACAGAATAGTATGTAGTAATCTGTAACTTTCGAATACTTCTGTAACTCCAAAAATTCTGAAATAAATTGGTGGACGTGAGGAATTTGTCTATTAATCTTCTGCAAAAAGAATCAGCCTAAAAGCACTCTTCTGTAAAAAAAATTACAGCTATTCTCGTGAGCGCAAAAGTTTCTGTTTTTTACAGCAAGATCGCAATGACTTCACCCAAGTCTTCCCAAAGGTTCTACTTGGCACAAGCACTAATTAAAACTTAAAACCACATCTAACCAGAGGCTAGATGAATTATTTATTACTAAACAGGATCAAAAAGCAAAGAACAAAAATAAAATTGGGTTGCCTCCCAACAACCGCTAAAAACACGAATAGATCTAGGTATTGCCATCTTTGGTATGCAATCCATAAGTGGCTCTCATAATAGATTCATAAGGCAATTTAATTTTCTTCCTAGTAACGTGTTCCATGCCCTTCCTTAATGGAAATTGGAATCTAATGTTTCCTTCTTTCATATCAATAATTGCACCAATCGTTATAAGGAAAGGTCTACCAAGAATAATAGGACATGTAGGATTGCAATCTATATCAAGAACAATGAAATCTACGGGCACATAATTCCTATTTGCAACAATAAGAATATCATTAATCCTTCCCATAGGTTTCTTAATGGTGGAATCCGCAAGATGCAAATTTAAAGAACAATCATCAAATTCACAGAAACTTAGCACATCACACAAAGTTTTTGGAATCGTGGAAACACTAGCATCCAAATCACACAAAGCATAACATTCATAATCTTTCATCTTAATCTTAATAGTAGGTTCCCACTCATCATAAAGTTTTCTAGGGATAGAAACTTCTAGTTCAAGCTTTTCTTCAAAAGATTGCATCATAGCATCAACTATATGTTCATTAAAAGCTTATTTTTTTATTGTAAGCATGAGGAGAATTTAACACAGATTGCAATAAGAAAATAAAATCTATTACAAAACAATTGTCATAATTAAATTCCTTGAAATCCAAAATAGTGGGTTCATTGCTACTTAAAGTCTTGACCACTCCAATCCCACTTTTATCAATTTTTGCATCTAGATCTAAAACCTCCAAATCATTGGGACACCTTTTAACTAAAGTTGACTCATATCTAGTGCCATATTCATCAAGATTCATATTGGAAAACCAAGATTTAATAGCAGTCACATCAATCACTTTTAGATCTTCATCATTATTATTTAGATCTTTCGGTTTAGCAGCCATCTTATTAACTAAAGTGGCTTGTTTATCAGAGATTTGGCCTACTAATTTTTCAAGATGAGCAACCTGAGATTTCAAACCATAAAACTCCTTAGACATATCATCGAGCTCTTTATTCATGAACTCCATAAAACTCTTTTGTTCTTTAAGCTTGTTTCTGAAGAAATTATTATGCTCAAATTGCAAATAAATAAAGCTTCTAACGTTGTTTTCAATTTCTTCCAACCTCCTAAGGTGAGGATCAACACTTTTTGGCAGAGCCATCAAAGCAAACAGGCACACCAACACACAAGTACACGAGAAGCAAGAGAAAAGAGACGGACGGAAGAGGGGCGAAGAAAAGGCAAAGGTTTTAAAAAATCATTTTAGAAGTGGGGGAGAGGAAAGCGAGAGGCGAATGGCGAATAATGTAATGCAAGGGTGAAGAGTTTATGATGGGTACTTGGTATGGCTTGACTTGACAAAAATCTCCCCGACAACGGCGCTAGAAATCCTTCTTGCTACCTCTTGAGCTTGCATTGGTTTTCCCTTGAAGAGGAAAGGGTGATGCGGCAAAGTAGCATAAGTATTTCCCTCGGTTTTGAGAACCCAAGGTATCAATCCAATAGGAGATGACACACAAGTCACTGAATACCTGCACAAACAATCAAGAACTTGCAACCAACATGATAAAGGGGTTGTCAATCCCTTCACGGTCACTCGCAAAAAGTGAGATCTGATAGAGATAATAAAGTAATTATTTTTGGTATTTTTTATGTATAGATTGGAAAGTAAAGATTGCAAAATAGTAGATTGGAAACTAGCAAGATGTAAACGAGATTTAATAATATGGAAAAGAGACTCGGGGGCCATAGGTTTCACTAGTGGCTTCTCTCGAGATAGCATATATTACTGTGAGTGAACAAATTACTGTCGAGCAATTGATAGAAAAGCACATAATTATAATGACATCAAAGCAATGATCATGAACATAGGCATCATGTCTGTGTCAAGTAGACCGACTCCTGCCTGCATCTACTACTATTACTCCACACATCGACCGCTATCCAGCATGCATCAAGAGTATTAAGTTCATATAGAACGGAGTAACACATTAAGCAAGATGACATGATGTAGAGGAATTAACTCAAGCAAATGATGAAAACCCCATCTTGTTATCAACGGTGTCAACAATACAAAATGTGCCTTGCTGTCCCTACTGTCACTGGGAAAGGACACCGCAAGATTGAACCCAAAGCTAAGCACTTCTCCCATGGCAAGAAAGATCAATCTAGTAGGCCAAATTAAACCGATAATTCAAAGAGTCTAGCAAAGATATCAAATCATGCATATAAGAATTTAGAGAAGAACCAAATATTATTCATAGATAACCTTGATCATAAATCCACAATTCATCAGATCTCGGCAAACACACCGCAAAAGAATATTACATCGAATAGATCTCTAAGAACATCGAGGAGAACTCTGTATTGAGAATCAAAGAGAGAGAAGAAGCCATCTAGCTAATAACTATGGACCCGAAGGTCTGTGGTAAACTACTGATGCTTCATAGGAGAAGTAATGGTGTTGATGTAGAAGCCCTCCGTGATCGAATCCCCCTCCGACAGATCACCGGAAAAGGCCCCAAAATGGGATCTATCGGGTATAGAAGGTTACGGCGGTGGAAAAGTGGTTTCGTGGCTCTCCCAGATGTTTTTAGGGTATAAGAGTATATAAAGGCGAAAGAACTAGGTCGGTGGAGCTACGAGTGGCCCACGAGGGTGGGGGCGCGCCTACCCCCTGGGCGCGCCCTCCTGCCTCGTGGCCTCCTTGTTACGTCTCTAACTTCATCTTGAAGTATTCTGGTTTGCTTTCGGTCCAAGAAAGATCATCGTGAAGGTTTCATTCCGTTCGGACTCCGTTTGGTATTCCTTTTCTGCAAAACTCAAAAAAAATAGAAACTGGCACTGGGCCCTTGGTTAATAGGTTAGTCCCAAAAATAATATAAAAGAGCATATTAAAGCCCATTAAACATCCAAAACAGATAATATAATAGCATGGAAAAATACAAAATTATGGATACGTTGGAGACGTATCAGAGATGATGATACATCTTTTATATTATTTTCGGGACTAACCTATTAACCGGAGTGTTGGAAATATGCCCTATAGGCAATAATAAATAAGTTATTATTATATTTCTTTGTTCATGATAATAGTCTTTTATTCATGCTATAACTGTATTATCCGGAAATCGTAATACACGTGTGAATACATAGACCACAATATGTCCCTAGTGAGCCTCTAGTTGACTAGCTCGTTGTGATCAACAGATAGTCATGGTTTCCTGGCTATGGACATTGGATGTCGTTGATAACGGGATCACATCATTAGGAGAATGATGTGATGGACAAGACCCAATCCTAAGCATAGCACAAAGATCGTGTAGTTCGTTTGCTAGAGCTTTGCCAACGTCAAGTATCTCTTCCTTTGACCATGAGATCGTGTAACTCCTGGATACCGTAGGAGTGCTTTGGGTGTATCAAACGTCACAATGTAACTGGGTGACTATAAAGGTGCACTACAGGTATCTCCGAAAGTATCTATTGTTTTATGCGGATCGAGACTGGGATTTGTCACTCCGTGTAAACGGAGAGGTATCTCTGGGCCCACTCGGTAGGACATCATCATATGCGCAATGTGACCAAGGAGTTGATCACGGAATGATGTGTTACGGAACGAGTAAAGTGACTTGCCGGTAACGAGATTGAACAAGGTATTGGATACCGACGATCGAATCTCGGGCAAGTAACATACCGATAGACAAAGGGAATTGAATACGGGATTGATTAAGTCCTTGACATCGTGGTTCATCCGATGAGATCATCGTGGAACATGTGGGAGCCAACATGGGTATCCAGATCCCGCTGTTGGTTATTGACCGGAGAACGTCTCGGTCATGTCTACATGTCTCCCGAACCCGTAGGGTCTACACACTTAAGGTTCGATGACGCTAGGGTTATAAAGGAAGTTTGTATGTGGTTACCGAATGTTGTTCGGAGTCCCGGATGAGATCCCGGACGTCACGAGGAGTTCCGGAATGGTCCAGAGGTAAAGATTTATATATGGGAAGTCCTGTTTTGGTCACCGGAAAAGTTTCGGGCGATATCGGTATTGTACCGGGACCACCGGGAGGGTCCCGGGGGTCCACCAAGTGGGGCCACCTGCCCCAGAAGGTTGTGTGGGCCAAGTGTGGGAGGGGACCAGCCCCTAGGAGGGCTGGTGCACCCCCCACAAGGGGGCCAAGGCGCAAGGGAGAGTGGGAGGGGGCAAACCCTAGTCCAGATGGGCCTTAAGGCCCATATTGGTGCGCCTCCCTCTCCTCTCCCCCCTTGGCCGCCTCCCCTTTGCCATCTAGGGCTGGCCGCACCCCTTGGGGGTGGGAAACCCTAAAGGGGGCGCAGCCCCCCCTTCCCCTTATATATAGATGAGTTTTGGGGCTGCCATACACATGAGTTCTCTCCCTCTTTGTGCAGCCCTACCTCTCTCCCTACTCCTCCTCTCCCATGGTGCTTGGCGAAGCCCTGCGGGATTGCCACGCTCCTCCACCACCACCACGCCGTTGTGCTACTGTTGGATGGAGTCTTCCTCAACCTCTCCCTCTCTCCTTGCTGGATCAAAGCGTGGGAGACGTCACCGGGCTGTACGTGTGTTGAACGCGGAGGTGCCGTATGTTCGGCACTTGATCATCGGTGATTTGAATTACGACGAGTACGACTCCATCAACCCTGTTCACTTGAACGCTTCCGCTTAGCGATCTACAAGGGTATGTAGATGCACTCTCTTTCTACTCGTTGCTGGTCTCTCCATAGATAGATCTTGGTGACACGTAGGAAAATTTTTGAATTTCTGCTACGTTCCCCTACAGTGGCATCATGAGCTAGGTCTATTGCGTAGATTCTTTGCACGAGTAGAACACAAAGTAGTTGTGGGCGTTGATGTTGTTCAATATGCTTACCGTTACTAGTCCAATCTTGTTTCGACGGTATTGTGGGATGAAGCGGCCCGGACCGACCTTACACGTACTCTTACGTGAGACAGGTTCCACCGATTGACATGCACTTGGTGCATAAGGTGGCTAGCGGGTGCCAATCTCTCCCACTTTAGTCGGAATGGATTCGATGAAAAGGGTCCTTGTGAAGGGTAAATAGCAATTGGCATATCATGTTGTGGTTTTGCGTAGGTAAGAAACGTTCTTGCTAGAAACCCATAGCAGCCACGTAAAACATGCAAACAACAATTAGAGGACGTCTAACTTGTTTTTGCAGGGTATGCTATGTGATGTGATATGGCCAAGAAGAATGTGATGAATGATATGTGATGTATGAGATTGATCATGTTCTTGTAATAGGATTCACGACTTGCATGTCGATGAGTATGACAACCGGCAGGAGCCATAGGAGTTGTCTTAATTTATTGGATGACCTGCGTGTCATTGAAGAACGCCATGTAAACTACTTTACTTTATTGCTAAACGCGTTAGTCATAGAAGTAGAAGTAGTCATTGGCGTGACAACTTCATGAAGACACGATGATGGAGATCATGGTGTCAAGCCGGTGACAAGATGATCATGGAGCCCCGAAGATGGAGATCAATGGAGCTATATGATATTGGCCATATCATGTCACAACTATATAATTGCATGTGATGTTTATTATGACTATGCATCTTGTTTACTTAGACGACGGTAGTAAATAAGATGATCCCTTACAAAATTTCAAGAAGTGTTCTCCCCTAACTGTGCACCGTTGCTACAGTTCGTCGCTTCTAAGCACCACGTGATGATCGGGTGTGATGGATTCTTACGTTCACATACAACGGGTGTAAGACAGTTTTACACAGCGAAAACACTTAGGGTTAACTTGACGAGCCTAGCATGTGCAGACATGGCCTCGGAACACGGAGACCGAAAGGTCGAGCATGAGTCGTATGGTAGATACGATCAACATGAAGATGTTCACCGATGATGACTAGTCCGTCTCACGTGATGATCGGACACGGCCTAGTTGACTCGGATCATGTAATCACTTAGATGACCAAAGCGATGTCTATCTAAGTGGGAGTTCATAAGATGAACTTAATTATCTTGAACATAGTCAAAAGACCTTTTGCAAATTATGTCGTAAGCTCGCACTTTAGTTCTACTGTTTTAGATATGTTCCTAGAGAAAATATAGTTGAAAGTTGAAAGTAGCAATTATGCGGACAGTAGAAAGCTTATGTCCTTAATGCACCGCTTAGTGTGCTGAACCCCAAACGTCGTTTGTGGATGTTGCGAACATCGGACATACACGTTTTGATAACTACGTGATAGTTCAGTTAAATGGTTTAAGTAGAGACACCAAAGACGTTTTTCGAAACATCGCGGAACATATGAGATGTTTCGAGGGCTGAAATTGGGATTTCAGGCTCGTGCCCATGTCAAGAGGTATAAGACCTCCGACGATTCTCTTAGCCTGCAAACTAAGGGAGAAAATCTCAATCGTTGAGCTTGTGCTCAGATTGTCTGAGTACAACAATCATTTGAATCGAGTGGGAGTTGATCTTCCAGATGAGATAGTGATGTTTCTCCAAAGTCATTGCCACCAAGCTGCTAGAGCTCCGTGATGAACTATAACTCATCAGGGATAGATATGATGATCCTTGAGGTATTCACGATGTTTGACACCGCGAAAGTGGAAATCAAGAAGGAGCATCAATTGTTGATGGTTGGTGAAACCACTAGTTTCAAGAAGGGCAAGGGCAAGAAGGGATACTTCATGAAACGGCAAATCAGCTGCTGCTCTAGTGAAGAAACCCAAGGTTGAACCCAAACCCGAGACTAAGTGCTTCTGTAATAAGGGGAACAACCACTGGAGCACAATTACCCTAGATACTTGGTAGATGAGAAGGCTGGCAAAGTCGATAGAAGTATATTGGATATACATTATGTTAATGTGTACTTTACTAGTACTCCTAGTAGCACCAGGGTATTAGATACCGGTTCGGTTGCTAAGTGTTAGTAACTCGAAATAAAAGGCTACGGAATAAACGGAGACTAGCTAAAGGAGAGCTGACGATATGTGTTGGAAGTGTTTCCAAGTTTGATGTGATCAAACATCGCATGCTCCCTCTACCATCAAGATTAGTATTAAACCTGAATGGTTTATTGAATCTCGATCGTAGTGATACACATTTTCATGCCAAAAGATATAAGATAGTAATGATAGTACCACTTACTTGTAGCACTGCCATATAAGTCATAATGGTATAAAACGCATGAAGAAGCTCCATGTTGATGGATCTTTGGACTCACTCGTTTTAGAAAAGTTTGAGACATGCGAACCATGTCTATTGGTGTATACGCATGAAGAAACTCCATGCAGATGGATCGTTTGGACTCACTTGATTTTGAATCACTTGAGATATGCAAATCATACCACATGGACAAGATGACTGAAAAGCCTCGGTTTCAATAAGATGGAACAAGATAGCAACTTGTTGGAAGCAGCACATTTTGATGTGTGCAGTCCAATGAGTGCTGAGGCATGCAGTGAATATCGTTATGTTCTCACTTCACAGATGATTCGAGTAGATGTTGAGAATATTTACTTGATGAAACACAAGTCTGAATTATTGAATGGTTCAAGTAATTTCAGAGTGAAGTAGAAGATCATTGTGACAAGAGGATAAAATGTCTATGATACGATCATAGAGATGAATATCTGAGTTACGAGTTTTGGCACACAATTAAGACATTGTGGAAATTGTTTCGCAATTAATACCGCCTGGAACACCATAGTGTGATGGTGTGTCCGAACATCATAGTTGCACCCTATTGGATATGGTGCGTACCATGATGTCTCTTATCGAATTACCACTATTGTCCATGGGTTAGGCATTAGAGACAACCACATTCACTTTAAATAGGGCACCACGTAATTCCGTTGAGATGACACCGTATGAATTATGGTTTAGAGAAACCTAAGTTGTCGTTTCTTAAAAGTTCGGGGCTGCGACGCTTATGTGAAAAAGTTTCAGGATTAAGCTCGAACCCAAAGCGGATAAAATACATCTTCATAGGACACCCAAAACAGTTGGGTATACCTCCTAATTTAGATCCGAAATCAATATGAATTGTTTCTAGAATCGGGTCCTTTCTCGAGGAAAGGTTTCTCTCGAAAGAGTTGAGTGGGAGGATGGTGGAGACTTGATATGGTTATTGAACCATCACTTCAACCAGTGTGTATCAGGGCACAGGAAGTTGTTCATGTGGCACCTACACCAATTGAAGTAGAAGCTTATGATAATGATCATGAAGTTTCGGATCAAGTCACTGCCGTACCTCGTAGGGTGACAAGGATACGTACTACTTCAGAGTGGTACGGTAATCCTGTCTTGGAAGTCATGTTGCTAGACAACAATGAACCTACGAGCTATGGAGAAGCGATGGTGGGCCCGGATTCCGATAAATGGCTTGAGGCCATAAAATCCGAGATAGGATTCATATATCAGAACAAAGCATGGACTTTGGTGGACTTGCCCGATGATCGGCAAGCCATTGAGATAAATGGATCTTTTAAGAAGAAGACGGACGTGGATGGTAATGTCACCATCTATGAAGCTCGACTTGTGGCGAAGTGTTTTCCGACAAGTTCAAGGAGTTGACTACGATGAGATTTTCTCACTCGTAGCGATGCTTAAAGTCCGTCGGAATCATGTTAGCATTAGCTGCATTTATGAAATCTGGCAGATGGATGTCAAGACAAGTTTCCTTACTAGTTTTCGTAAGGAAAGGTTGTATGCAATACAATCAGAAAAGTTTTGTCGATCCTAAGGATGCTAAAAGGTATGCTAGCTCCAGCGATCCTTTTAAGGACTGGATTAAGCATCTCGGAGTTGGAATGTACGCTTTGATGAGATGAACAAAGATTTTGGATTTATACAAAGTTTATAAGAAACTTGTATTTCCAAAGAAGTGAGTGGGAGCACTATAGAATTTTTGATGAGTATATGTTGTTGACATATTGATGATCAGAGATGATGTAGAATCTCTAGAAAGCATATAGGGTTATTTGAAAGGTGTTTTTCAATGGAAAGCCTGGATTAAGCTACTTGAACATTGAGCATCAAGATCTATAAGGATAGATCAAAATGCTTAATAATACTTTCAAATGAGCACATACCTTGACATGGTCTTGAAGGTGTTCAAGATGGACCAGTCAAAGAAGGAGTTCTTGCCTGAGTTATAAGGTACGAAGTTAAGACTTAAAGCTCGACCACGGCAGAATAGAGAGAAAGGACGAAGGTCGTCCCCTATGCTTAAGACGTAGGCTCTTCAGTATGCTATGCTATGTACCGCACCTGAAGTGTGCCTTGCCATGAGTCAGTCAAGGGGTACAAGAGTGATCCAAGAATGGCTCACAGGACAGCGGTCAAAGTTATCCTTAGTAACTAGTGGACTAAGGAATTTTCTCGATTATGGAGGTGGTAAAAGAGTTCGTCGTAAAGGTTACGACGATGCAAGCTTGACACCTATCCGGATAGCTCTGAGTAGAGAGACCGGATACATATAATGGAGCAATAATTTAGAATAGCTCAAAGTAGAACAGTTATTTGGAATAGCTCCAAATAGAGCGTGGTAGCTGCATCTAGGAGATGACATAGAGATTTGTAAAGCACACACGGATCTGAAAGGTTCAGACCCGTTGACTAAAACCTCTCTCACAAGCAACATGATCAAACATAAAACTCATTGAGTGTTAATCACATAGTGATGTGAACTAGACTACTGACTCTAGTAAACTCTTGGGTGTTAGTCACATGGCGATGTGACCTGTGAGTTTTAATCACATGGCGATGTGAACTAGATTATTGACTCTAGTGCAAGTGGGAGACTGTTGGAAATATGCCCTAGAGGCAATAATAAATAAGTTATTATTATATTTCTTTGTTCATGATAATAGTCTTTTATTCATGCTATAACTGTATTATCCGGAAATCGTAATACACGTGTGAATACATAGACCACAATATGTCCCTAGTGAGCCTCTAGTTGACTAGCTCGTTGTGATCAACAGATAGTCATGGTTTCCTGGCTATGGACATTGGATGTCGTTGATAACGGGATCACATCATTAGGAGAATGATGTGATGGACAAGACCCAATCCTAAGCATAGCACAAAGATCGTGTAGTTCGTTTGCTAGAGCTTTGCCAATGTCAAGTATCTCTTCCTTTGACCATGAGATCGTGTAACTCCTAGATACCGTAGGAGTGCTTTGGGTGTATCAAACGTCACAACGTAACTGGGTGACTATAAAGGTGCACTACAGGTATCTCCGAAAGTATCTATTGTTTTATGCGGATCGAGACTGGGATTTGTCACTCCGTGTAAACGGAGAGGTATCTCTGGGCCCACTCGGTAGGACATCATCATATGCGCAATGTGACCAAGGAGTTGATCACGGGATGATGTGTTACGGAACAAGTAAAGTGACTTGCCGGTAACGAGATTGAACAAGGTATTGGATACCGACGATCGAATCTCGGGCAAGTAACATACCGATAGACAAAGGGAATTGAATACGGGATTGATTAAGTCCTTGACATCGTGGTTCATCCGATGAGATCATCGTGGAACATGTGGGAGCTAACATGGGTATCCAGATCCCGCTGTTGGTTATTGACCGGAGAACGTCTCGGTCATGTCTACATGTCTCCCGAACCCGTAGGGTCTACACACTTAAGGTTCGATGACGCTAGGGTTATAAAGGAAGTTTGTATGTGGTTACCGAATGTTGTTCGGAGTCCCGGATGAGATCACGGACGTCACGAGGAGTTCCGGAATGGTCCGAGGTAAAGATTTATATATGGGAAGTCCTGTTTTGGTCACCGGAAAAGTTTCGGGCGATATCGGTATTGTACCGGGACCACCGGGAGGGTCCCGGGGGTCCACCAAGTGGGGCCACCTGCCCCAGAAGGTTGCGTGGGCCAAGTGTGGGAGGGGACCAGCCCCTAGGAGGGCTGGTGCGCCCCCCACAAGGGGGCCAAGGCGCAAGGGAGAGTGGGAGGGGGCAAACCCTAGTCCAGATGGGCCTTAAGGCCCATATTGGTGCGCCTCCCTCTCCTCTCCCCCCTTGGATGCCTCCCATTTGCCATCTAGGGCTGGCCGCACCCCTTGGGGGTGGGAAACCCTAAAGGGGGCGCAGCCCCCCCTTCCCCTTATATATAGATGAGTTTTGGGGCTGCCATACACATGAGTTCTCTCCCTCTTGGTGCAGCCCTACCTCTCTCCCTACTCCTCCTCTCCCATGGTGCTTGGCGAAGCCCTGCGGGATTGCCACACTCCTCCACCACCACCACGCCGTTGTGCTGCTGTTGGATGGAGTCTTCCTCAACCTCTCCCTCTCTCCTTGCTGGATCAAGGCGTGGGAGACGTCACCGGGCTGTACATGTGTTGAACGCGGAGGTGCCGTACGTTCGGCACTTGATCATTGGTGATTTGAATCACGACGAGTACGACTCCATCAACCCCGTTCACTTGAACGCTTCCGCTTAGCGATCTACAAGGGTATGTAGATGCACTCTCTTTCTACTCGTTGCTGGTCTCTCCATAGATAGATCTTGGTGACACGTAGGAAAATTTTTGAATTTCTGCTACGTTCCCCAACACGGAGGCCCAGTGCTAGTTTCTGTATTTTTGCCTATTTTTAGAGTTTTGCTGAAAAGGAATACCAAATGGAGTCCAAACTATATGAAACCTTTACGATGATCTTTCTTGGACCGAAAGCAAACAAAAAGACTTGGAGTTGAAGTCAGAAACGCCACAAGGCGACCACGAGGCAGGAGGGCGCGCCCAGGGGGTAGGCGCGCCCCCACCCTCATGGGCCCCTTGTAGCTCCACCGACATACTTCTTTCTCCTATATATACTCTTATACCCTAGAAACATTAGGGAGAGCCACGAAACCACTTTTCCACCGCCGCAACCTTCTGTACCTATGAGATCCCATCTTGGGGCCTTTTCTGATGATCTGCCGGAGGGGGATTCGATCATGGAGGGCTTGTACATCAACACCATTGCCTCTTCGATGAAGCGTGAGTAGTTTACCATAGACCTTCGGGTCCATAGTTATTAGCTAGATGGCTTCTTCTCTCTCTTTGATTCTCAATACAAAGTTCTCCTCGATGTTCTTGGAGATCTATTCGATGTAATATTCTTTTGCGGTGTGTTTGCCGAGATCCGATGAATTTTGGATTTATGAACAAGATTATCTATGAATATTATTTGGTTCCTATCTGAATTCTTATATGCATGATTTGATATCTTTGTAAGTCTCTTCGAATTATCGGTTTAGTTTGGCCTCCTAGATTGATCTTTCTTGCAATGGGAGCAGTGCTTAGCTTTGGGTTTAATCTTGTGGTGTCCTTTCCTAGTGACAGTAGGGGCAGCAAGGCACGTATTGTATTGTTGCCATCGAGGATAAAAGGATGGGGTTTGTATCATATTGCTTGAGTTTATCCCTCTACATAATGTCATCTTGCTTAATGTGTTACTCCGTTCTTATGAACTTAATACTCTAGATGCATGCTGGATAGCGGTCGATGTGTGGAGTAATTGTAGTAGATGCAGAATCGTTTCGGTCTACTTGAAACGAATGTGATGCCTATATTCATGATCATAGCCTTAGATATCTTCATAATTATGCGTTTTTCTATCAATTGCTCGGCAGTAATTTGTTCACCCACCGTAATACATGTTATCTTGAGAGAAGCCACTAGTGAAACCTATGGCCCCCGGGTCTCTTTTCTATTATATTACATCTCTTTTCCATTATATCGCATCTCGTTTACTATTTTGCAATCTTTACTTTCCAAACTATACCTCAAAAATACCAAAAATATTTGCTTTATTATCTTTATTAGATCTCACTTTTGTGAGTGATCGTGAAGGGATTGACAACCCCTTTATCACGTTGGTTGCAAGGTTCTTGATTGTTTGTGCAGGTACTAGGTGACTTGTGCGTCGTCTCCTACTTGATTGATACCTTGGTTCTCAAAACTGAGGGAAATACTTACGCTACTTTGCTGCATCACCCTTCCTCTTCAAGGGAAAAACCAACGCAAGCTCAACAGGTAGCAAGAAGGATTTCTGGCGCTGTTGCCGGGGAGATCTACGTCAAGTCAAGCCATACCAAGTACCCATTATAAACTCTTCTCCCTCGCATTACATTATTGGCCATTCGCCTCTCATTTTCCTCTCCCCCACTTCTAAAACAATTTTCGAAAACCTTTTCCTTTTCTTCGCCCCTTTTCCGTTCTTCTCTTTTCGCTTGCTTCTTGAGTGTTCATGTGTTAGATCGCTTGATTTGCCTTCATGGCTAGTCCTCCTATCATTGTTAGCACTCCCGATAATGAAGTTCTCAATTTTAAACAAAGGGAGGGAGAAAATCTAAAATATGCTTGGTATAGAATTTGTAATGCTCAAAATAGATCTACTAGAAAGCAATCCACTTTCGTTCTTCTTCGCAATTTTTATGTAGACATTACTCTTTGGAATAGATATGGTCTTGACACCATTACTGGAGGGAATTTCTTGGGAAGCCATACTTTTGATTCTTATAATGCCATGATAGATTTGTTAGGCCCACCACCTCTTTTGGTCAATGGAACTATTTTAACCTTGGAACATGTGATGCAAAGGCTTTACATTATTGAAAATAAAATTGCCACTGTTGAGTTAATCGAAAATTTGGATAAAAAGATCCATAACCAATTTACTCAATATGGATCTAAGGTAGGGGTTACTCTGAAGAATCTTAGGGAAAAGGAACCCATAGTTAATGAAAAGATGGATCAAGATTCTACTAGAATTGATAAACTCGAAGATATTATTACCAACTTGGGTTCCGCTTTTTCTACCGTTAAAAATACCTAAAATACTCCTCCTAACAAAGTTGCCAAGTTTATCTACGTTCCTAAGAATAAGGGTGAATCTCTAGTGAGGAAAATGAAGATCTCAAATCAATAAGTGTTCACCCCAGTTTTTCCGATATATTAAGGAACCTTTTGCCACAAATGAATTTCTTGATTTCTTGCCTAGGAGTGTGATCATTAACAAAACCAAAGAACCTCCTAAGGCTTATGTGTGTTCAATTAAAGAATTGCATACCAAAGATGGCGATACCTAGACCTATTCGTGTTTTTATGCCTAGCTAGCAGCGTTAAACGAAAGCGCTTGTTGGGAGGCAACCCAATTTTATTTCTGTTCTTTGCTTTTTGATCCTGTTTAGTAATAATTAATTCATTTAGCTTCTGGTTAGATGTGGTTTCATGTTTTAATTAGTGTTTGTGCCAAGTAGAACCTTTGGGAAGACTTGGGTGAAGTATTTGCGATCTTGCTGTAAAAACAGAAACTTTTTCGCTCACGAGAAGAGCTGTCAATTTTTACAGGAGAGTGATTTTAGGTTGATTCTTTTTGCAGATGATTAATAGATAAATTCCTCACGTCCACCAATTTATTTCCGAATTTTTAGAGTTACAGAAGTATTCCAAAGTTACAGATTACTATAGACTGTTCTGTTTTTGACAGATTCTGTTTTTCATGTGTTGTTTGCTTATTTTGATGAATCTATGAGTAGTATCGGGGGGTATGAACCATAGATAAGTTGGAATACAGTAGGCTTAACACAAATATAAATAAACAATGAGTTAATTACAGTACCTTAAAGTGGTGGTTTATTTTCTTATACTAACGGAGCTCATGAGATTTTCTGTTGAAGTTTTGTGTTGTGAAGTTTTCAAGATTTTGGGTAAAGATTTGATGGATTTTGGAATAAGGAGTGGCAAGAGCCTAAGCTTGGGAATGCCCAAGGCATCCCAAGGTAAAATTCAAGGACAAACAAAAGCCTAAGCTTGGGGATGCCCCGGAAGGCATCCCCTCTTTCGTCTTCATCTATCGGTAACTTTACTTGAGGCTATATTTTTATTCACCACATGATATGCGTTTTGCTTGGAGCGTCTTGTATGATTTGAGTCTTTGCTTTTTAGTTTACCGCAATCATCCTTTCTATACACACCTTTTGGGAGAGACACGCATGAATCGGAATTTATTAGAATACTCTATGTGCTTCACTTATATCTTTTGAGCTAGACAATTTTGCTCTATGCTTCACTTATATCTTTTTAGAGCACGGTGGTGGTTTTATTTTATAGAAATTATTGATCTCTCATGCTTCACTTATATTATTTTGAGAGTCTTTTAGAACAGAATGGTAATTTGCTTTGGCTATAAATCTAGTCCTAATATGATGGGCATCCAAGATGGGTATAATAAAAACTTTTACATAAAGTGCGTTGAATACTATGAGAAGTTTGATTCTTGATGATTGTTTTGAGATATGAGGATGATGATATTAGAGTCATGCTAGTAGAGTAATTGTGATTTTTATAAATACTTGTGTTGAGGTTTGCAAGTCCCGTAGCATGCACGTATGGTAACCGTTGTGTAACAAATTTGAAGCATGAAGTGTTTCTTTGATTGTCTTCCTTATGTGTGGAGGTTGAGATCGCGCGATGGTTAACTCCTACCAACCATTCCCCTAGGAGCATGCGCGTAGTGCTTGGTTTTGATGAATTGTAGATTTTTGCAAGAAGTATGTGAGTTCTTTATGACTAATGTTGAGTCCATTGATTATACGCACTCTCACCCTTCCACCATTGCTAGCCTCTCTAGTACCGCGCAACTTCTGTCGGTACCATAAACCTCCATAGCCATTCCGAGATATATTGCCATGCAACTTGCCACCGTTCTGTTTATTATGACACACTTCATCATTGTCATATTGCCTTACATGATCATGTAGTTGACATCATATTTGTGGCAAACCCACCATTCATAATTTTTCATACATGTCACTCTTGATTCATTGCACATCCCGGTACACCGCCAGAGGCATTCATATAGAGTCATATTTTGTTCTAAGTATCGAGTTGTAATCCTTGAGTTGTAAATATACAGAAGTTTGATGATCATCATTATTAGAGCATTGTCCCGTGTGATAAAAAAGAGAGGCCAAAGAAGCCAATGAAAAAAGAGGCCAAGGAAGCCAAACAAGAGAGAGAGAGAGAAGGGGCAATGGTACTATCCTTTTTTCCACACTTGTGCTTCAAAGTAGCACCATGATCTTCATGATAGAGAGTTTCTTATTTTGTCACTTTCATATACTAGTGGGAGTTTTCGTTATAGAACTTGGCTTCCATATTCCAATGATGGGCTTCCTCAAAATGCCCTAGATCTTCGTCAGCAAGTAAGTTGGATGCACACCCACTTAGTTTCTTTTGTTGAGCTTCCATACATTTATAGCTCTAGTGCATCCGTTGCATGGCAATCCCTACTCACTCACATTGATATCTATTGATGGGCATCTCCATAGCCCATTAGTATGCCTAGTTGATGTGATTCCATCTTCCTCTTTTTTGTCTTCTCCACAACCACCACTCTATTCCACCTATAGTGCTATGTCCACGGCTCACGCTCATGTATTGCATGGAAGTTGAAAAAGTTTGAGAATACTAAAGTATGAAACAATTGCTTGGCTAAAACCGGGGTTGTGCATGATTTGAACATTTTGTGCGACGAAGATGGAGCATAGCTAAACTATATGATTTTGTAGGGATGAACTTTCTTTGGCCATGTTATTTTGAGAAGACATGATTGCTTTGTTAGTATGCTTGAAGTATTATTATTTTTATGTCAATATTAAACTTTTGTCTTGAGTCTTTTGGATCTGATCATTCATGCCACAATAAAAAAAATACATTGATAAGGGGGATTCAATCACGGAGGGCTTCTACATCAACACCATTGCCTCTCCGATGAAGCATGAGTAGTTTACCACAGACCTTCGGGTCCATAGTTATTAGCTAGATGGCTTCTTCTCACTCTTTGATTCTCAATACAAAGTTCTCCTTGATGTTCTTGGAGATCCATTCGATGTAATATTCTTTTGCGGTGTGTTTGTTGAGATCCGATGAATTGTGGATTTATGATCAAGATTATCTATGAATATTATTTGGTTCTTCTCTAAATTCTTATATGCATGATTTGCTATCTTTGCAAGTCTCTTCGAATTATCGGTTTAGTTTGGCCTACTAGATTGATCTTTCTTGCAATGGGATCAGTGCTTAGCTTTGGGTTTAATCTTGCGGTGTCCTTTCCCATTGATAGTAGGGGTAGCAAGGCACATATTGTATTGTTTCCATCAAGGATAAAAAGATGGGGTTTATATCATATTGCTTGAGTTTATCGCTCTACATCATGTCGTCTTGCTTAATGCGCTACTCCGTTCTTATGGACTTAATACTCTAGATGCATGTTGGATAGCGGTCGATGTGTGGAGTAATAGTAGTAGATGCAGAATCGTTTTGGTCTACTTAACACTGATGTGATGCCTATATTCATGATCATTGCCTTAGACATCTTCATTATTATGCACTTTTCTATCAATTGCTCGGCAGTAATTTATTCACCCACCGTAATACATGCTATCTTGAGAGAAGCCACTAGTGAAACCTATGGCCGCCGGGTCTCTTTTCTATTATATTACATTTATTTTCTATTATATCGCATCTCGTTTACTATTTTGCAATCTTTACTTTCCAATCTATACAACAAAAACACCAAAAATAATTACTTTACTATCTTTTTTAGATCTCACTTTTGCGAATGACCATGAAGGGATTGACAACCCCTTTATCGCGTTGGTTGCAAGGTTCTTGATTGTCTGTGCAGGTACTAGGTGACTTGTGCGTCATCTTTTACTGGATTAATACCTTGGCTCTTAAAACTGAGGGAAATATTTACGCTACTTTGCTGCATCACCCTTTCCTCCTCAAGGGAAAACCCAATGCAAGCTCAAGAGGTAGCAATGTATCACCTCATGGCTCTTACGACTTGATCTCCAAGTCTCCTGGGTGTCTTCTGGTCCAAGAAAAATCATCGCGAAGGTTTCATTCCGTTTGAACTCTGTTTGGTATTCCTTTTCCGCGAAGCTCAAAAACAAGGAAAAACAGAAACTAGCACTGGGTTCTAGGTTAATAGATTAGTCCCAAAAATAATACAAAATAGCATATTAATGCATATAAAACATCCAAAACAGATAATGTAATAGCATGGAACAATAAAAAAATTATAGATACGTTGGAGACGTATTAGTCGTCATCTCCTCCGTCTGTCTCTCTGCTCCGGCTCCGGCGGTCCACCACGACCTACCTACTTTTGTCCGACGCTTTTGAACGACGGAGGGGGCCACGAGGCGGCGGCCACATGCGAGGAAGATGGGTGAGGGGGTGAGGGAAAGTGGCAACATGCGTGTTAGTCTGCTAGGGTTTGGAAGGGGGAGGAGAGATCGGGTTGAGGGGACATGCGTGCGTGGATTTTGTGCTGATTAGAGAGGTGAGGTGTGGATCAAAGATTAAGCCAAAAAATGGTATAGACCAGAAACGGGAGGTGGGCTGGGTAGAAACAAATAGGTGGAAACAGGTGGGGTAAAAAAATCGGCGGGATCAAGATCTGGTAGCGCGAGGGGGAGGTAACGAACCAAACGAAACAACTACGAGAGATTTTCTTAAAAATGGTTATTTGTGTCTCAATTAATGTGATTGAGCAATTTGAGGTAATGTTAATTAATTTAGATTTGATCTTTAGAGATTGATCGTGATTGATTCTTTCACATAAAGACATTACTAAATAATTTGCGCCAACATGGAAAGTTCGGATCCATTCAGATATTTTCGTTGTGTGAGAGGGTGATGCGAAACTAAACCGATGGGGTGGGGGAGGGGACGAAAAAACCAGTCAAAAAAATGGTCGAAAGTGGTGGGACAAAAAAACTGGACGCAATCCTACCAACTGCTCCATTAGGAGTAGAGATAATTGTGCAGTTGTGTATATGTGAAGATTCCAAAAAGGAAAATTGTATGTAAGAGGCTATCGATATCCATCTAGCCTTTGCATGGCAGTAAGGGCGAAAAGAAAAAACTAAAGACATATGGAGCTAATATTGGTCTAGAAAAAGTAAAAGTGGAGAAATCATGAGCTCACAAATGGACCTGAATATATAGCAGAAATCACATCGAAAAGAATGTGTGCCTCTTGAACAACTCATGATGAGAACAATATTAAGCAAGTCGGTAGTTAAATGCTTAACTAACTTTCCCGAGTATATTTTGTCAACGTTTATATTTTACACCATCCTTCTTAAAACACTAGCCTTTGCATAGAACATTCGTCTTCTCACAATATTGATGGGTCGATATGGCTTGGCAGCACTTGTCAGAAGACTTAGTACTATCAAATAGTATACAGTGATGAATTAGGTAGGACACCTGGCCAAATATTTTATTCCCGTGTACTACATATTCATATTATTGGAGGAAGGAGATGTGATGTCGGACAAATAAAATTGAAGAAGTCTGAGAAAAAAATAAAACAACAATAGGTAGGGAAGTTTTGCATCAGAAGAAGACCCGTGGGCCAAGGCCCAACCCCTGATGTGGCCCAGACGGCCTAAGTGACCACCTTACAGGAGCGCCTACGACCTATGGGCAGGTGGCTCCGGTGCCCGATGGTCTAAATATTCAATGAAACCTCCACTCTAATTATCGAGCATTTTTTCGCTGGCGCCACATCACATTTCTAAGGCAATCTTCATTTTCAACCCCCATCTAGTACTGTGTCGGAAGGGGATCATCTCCGTCATTACCGACATCGACCCCCGCACTCCGGTATGAGTTATGAGTAGTCCACCCCTTGGACTACAAGTTCATCGGAGTAGCCAAAGGTGTAATCTCTCCATATTGATGTGTTTAGATGTTCAATACAAGAGTCATATGAGTTGCCTACGTGGTTATGGTTAATCTGATGTATTCGTAGTGGTGATGTTGATCATATGATGAATTATTTCTTTATGTTCAGATTTATGGATGTCATCTTCTTTTATTTGTAGATGTATATTTCTCTCCAGTTATTTGTTTACACTTGGTCGGTTTAGATCATTAGTCAGTAGTGGGAGATGTGCATTAATTAGTTGGGTTCAATCTTGCAACTAATCACACGTTAATGACAGAAAGTGGAAAAGGCTTGCATGGAATTGTTCACTAAGGATTAAGGTTGATTAGAGGGTTCACCGAAATTTCATGAACAAAGAGTATGTCATCTTGCTCAAAGAAATTGCATGTGTTCACACTTAATGTCCAGATGGTGCAAAGGGATCTTGATATGTGGACATGCTATTTAGCTATAAGATGCAGAGGGTAACTCGGTCTAATAGTATTACAGACGTACCGCTCATGTAGAATCAACACATTCATATGTTTGGCATGAGCATGAGATATTTCATTATGTACTTTTGCACATGATTATGCTACTTAACACACTTTTATGTACTAGCGAGATGCACTTGGTGAACCTATGAACCCCGGTCCAGTTTTTGGCATAAGAATCACCTTCCAACAACTTTTACATGCACTTATAGTTTTAGTTTTGTTTTATTCAAAAAAAACACAAATATTTTCTACCATTTTATCTTTTAATTGTCTTGTGCAAATAGCAAGACTAGCAAGGTTGACACCTTGTTAAAACTGTTGGGGGGAACCAATGTAGTTCTATTTGTGTTGCAGAACATTAAACTGTCGCAGAAATCGACACCTCCACAGATTGATAGCTTGGCTTCTCATTGAGAGAAATTTTTCGTGTACTGCAAACTCCCACACTCGGAGGCCGACAAGGGTGATTGCTACCAGTAGCAACTTTTTGGTGCCGTTGTTGAGGAGGTAAAAGCTTTGGCAATAGATTTTGTATCGATTTTATCATCTTTCTTGTTTTATATATTGTTTAGTTGCAGTTTTTGTCCATAGTATTATTGTTTTGCAAAACTATTGAGAATTCCAAAAAAACAATTTTAGCTTCTAGTTACTTTACTCGTCTTGATGGATGATCTCTTCTTACATATGTGATGCCATCCCGCTGCTTATATGGGAAAATACAAGCCAATAGAAAATTATGAAGAAGCTAAGGAAGAAAAATCCATTGGTGTAGACTCTTTGAATGCGAAGTGTGATTGGACTAGACATAATAAACTTTATGATTCAAGTGATGGAGATGATGAGTGCTATGATGAAGTTAATGGTCTTTCTTATTATGAGTGGGTAGCTAAAATCTTAGAGAGAATTGTTTCTTAGGTCTTGCTATTCAAAATAATGACACACTTGAGAAAGTATTGCTTTTTATGATGGCACTATGTCCATTAGCACTATTGACGATGATTATGTTATGTCTGCTACTTATTATAGTGTTCTTGAATGGGGATACAATTATTGTACTCCTTATGGCATATAAAATTTATATGGAACAGATGATGATTTTGTTATTGATGACGATGATTGCTATAGCTAAAAATGGGTTTGGAGAGGTCAATTCTTTATGTAGTGTTGATCCATCATTTTGGAGAGTGTTATTATTTATCGTGATGATTTGTAATATTGTTAGAAGTGGATCCGAAGAGGTCCAAACTTTAGGTAGTATTAATCCCACCATTTTGGAGAGCGATAAACTTTATGTGCATGCGGATCATGAGAGAAATACTTTAGGTTAGCTATATTGCCGAGTTTAATTATGATCGCACATGTAATTAATTTGAGAGAGGGAAATAATGTTTTAGATATCTTACTACTAGCAAGTTTTCTTTGTTTAGCTTGAAGTTTTAAAGTTGCACTTATCTCTCCTTTCCATGCTAGTCACTTTATGCTCCAATAAATTATTTTTTCTTACAAAGTTCTTATGCATAGAAAGTGTTAATCGAAAATTGATGAACACCTTTTGATTTTTTTATTAACACTTTGTGCCCCCCTATGGTCGATCTAGAGTCCTCCGGAAGCTTTCTGATGAAAATGATTTTTTTGTATTTTTGGAGCTCAATTTAATTGATTTTCCTATAAATCCCAAAACATGCAGAAAATTTGTAACTGACATTGGGCATTGAGCTAATATGTTAGTTAAAAATTTGTGTCAAAACTATGCCAAAATGATATAAAATTATAGATACATATCACCCCCTCCCGACCCAATACACAACACTCTTTTTTTTAGCAAAATACACAATACTCTTACTGCCCATGCGCACCATGTTGGAGGCTACAACCGATTCTCCAAGCCTCGGTAGTGTAAATCCCATCAAATCATTTCAAACAACCCCAATGTTATTCCATTGACACTTGATGATTGCACACACGAGCAACCGTTATATAAGAACTAAACCACACAAACACGTAACAAACAAATCTAAGTCGACTCAGCTAAGGATCACACTGTAGTTGCAAGAGGAGAATACATTTGTGGATGATGGGGGAGGACAAGTTCCGTTGCGCCGTGGTATGGACCCCTCAAATTCAGAGGTGTTAGGCGGTAAGGGAAAGCATATGAGGTGGCTGAGGACTGGGAGAAAGGATACGAGGAGGAAGGTTTGGCGGCACACCTCCCTATGCATCACATGCAAAGAGACATTCCTTGTTTGTTTGATCAACCATGAACACCAAGGGCACTGTCCGAGTGGGATGAGAAGCAGGAGGCGACATAGTCTAGAGAGATTCAATCGAGAGGATTCACAAAGTGATATTTGGGGATTGAGTAGACCCCTACAATGGCATCGTCTAGTAGCACATGCAACACCAAAAGGGGATGGATGAGGTGGGGAAATCGAGCTTGTCTTCTTTTTTAGTGGTAAAATTTCAACCTATTCATCTTCAACCATGCCAATACAACGAATACCGGAAATAACAAAAAAATACATCCAAATCTGTAGAACACCTAGAGATAAATAGATCCTGAAGGCACATAGACATAGTCGAATGAAGACAAGATCCGAGCAGATCCACCAAAGACAACCACTGACCGAGTCCCGCGAGATCCATCAGAGACACACCTTCACACGCCCTCTAACGATGCTAGACACACCATCGTGATGGTGGCTAGGCGGGGAAAACATTATCCCATCTTCAGGGAGCCGGCGCCATATCATCTTCCCGAACAGGACACAAACCCTAGCAAAAGTCAAAGAACACCTAAAAACGAAGTCCTCCCGCCAGTATGGGCCGGGATCCACCGCATCCTCATGACCCTAAGGCCACAAGAGACGAGGCAAATTGCCGCCGCCGCCAATGGAAGGCAGGAACCCTAGCCACTTTTTCCCTTGGGAGGAGAGACAAAGGGGAGGAGAGACGCCTAAAGAAGTTGATGCTGTCACCGGCGGCAGAACGACAAAGAGAAGAGAGTACTCAGAAGAAGATGTGAGGTGAGCAGAATGTACACCGCATCGCATGGGACGTGTCATGAGACGTTTTTGGTGGGTAAGCATGATATAGGCTTGGGATTAAGATTCTTTTTTTTTTCATAATCATTTTTTCAAAATGGAGGCAGAAGATTTGCCCCATCCATTAATCTTTTTTTTTATAGTCTCAACACATGTCGAGTTAGTATTAAAGTTTAGTAGACCAAAAAATGATGACGTGATGCACTTTTTTACCTCACGCAACCACATTAATTTCTCACATTTTCCAGTACATTCAAACATCTCCACAAAAGATCTCATCAAAACCACAACACCAGCGTGTTAATTTTGGGGGACGCCGCACAATCCGCACGGATATCTTCTCCCATACGACAACCGAGGAATCTCTCAGAGTAGAAACAGCGCCTACCCACCGGCAGGGGTGAACTGGCCGCAGAAAATCTCCACCCGCACCCAATTAATCCCTCCTCCCCGCTCGCACGTCGCCCGCGCCGCCTCTGCTTCCCGCCCATGAACCACCTCCATGGACCAGTCCCACAGGAAACCACAGCCAGCCCACCACGCAGGACCCACATCCCGTCTCCCCAGCCTCAAACACCGGCTCCACCTACGAAACCAGCGCCATGGAACTTCCCGCCAGTGCTCACCCCCAACCCGCGCGCGAGCTACTAAACCCACGCCCCCACCCCATTCGCAGCACACATCCCAGTAGTCCTCCTAGCCGCCGTCGTTTCAAACCCGGGAGGAAACCCTAAGCGGCTAATCCCACACGCCGGCGCGGCCGCGAACCCCGGCCGATCGGCGCCGATGAGAGGGGGGAGGAGCGGGAGGGGGAGAGTGCGGCGGGGAGGCGGCGCCGCCGCCGCTCGGCCGCCGCGGGGCGAGCGCGCCGCCGGCGTCCAGGTCATCGAACTCAGCGATGGTGAGTGATATGGGTCGCCCGCGCGTGATCTCTTGCCTTTTTATTTCTCCTGCATTTGGTTTAGATAGGGCGTCCAGGCGATTTTAGGCTTTTAGCTTGAAGTTTCGCCGGATTCACGTAGCTGTAGGTTGTTGGTCGGATGTTTAGGCGAGCTTTCGAGGTACTCGTTTGGTCGGGGTTGGAAATGACCGGCATTTGCCATGCATATGAGCGCACCGGTCGATTTCGTTTTTGAGAGCGCATCGATTGGTATTTTTCCCGATCCGAAACAAATTGCCCCCCAATCTTGTGAGCTGGATTTTTCTTCGCTTTTTGTTGCGGGTTAACATAGTAACATCTTCGTTTTCGGACGGTCGCTGTGTTGATCACTGTGTCGGATACGAAATTTCGTTCGGATTATCACTTTTTTTTGCAATTTTATTTTACAGATGATGTGAAGTCAGCGACGCAGCAACCACCGAAAGGAGAAATCGTGGAGGGATGTGCGGCAGAGGATTTCAAGGCGCCCCCATGCGATTCCACCGAGGAAGGTGTGATTAGAAGTTCACATTTCTCAGTTCTCACAATCGTCGCCTCAGGCACGAAACCCTGTTCATGTTCGATACATCAACTAACTCACTGTTTGTGTTTGCACCTGATTACTGCTTGATAATTTCCACAAAGAACCTGGGGCGTCTTAGAAAGCGAACAGCTGCTGGTGGTGCTGCAACTTCTGAGTTGCATGAGGATGAGCTAAATGTTGCTGATGTCAAGCTGAGCAATGATGAAGGTATGTGTGTTGGGAGGAACACTGATATCTCTCCCGAGTTTTTGTGTTGCTTATTTTGTTAATTGTTCCCAGAGTGTGGCACAATATTATCAGGGCTGTAACTGAGAAATTGGGGGCCCATTGACACTTAAACTTATATTAGAACCTGAATGGAAAAACGATTGAACATTTTTTTCCTCAACAAATTACAACCTGCCAAGAAGCAAGTCTTGAAACCGTTAAAATGTGCCATCCTTCTAGCATGCAGAAGTGGCACAAGGAGACGGAATGTTCCATCCTCCCAGCATCATGGTAATGTGATTAGAGCAATTTGTGTCTTCTTTACCATTTCAGGACAGAGAGAACACCAAGAGTTAAGTTTATGCAATTAATTTGTTTGTTGAGGTGTTGGATTGGGAGTTTTAAGTAAGTTATAAAAGAGACACGTGAGGTGGAGTGGAGATACTATACCTAACATGAGATATTTCTCAACAAGTAATTTTATCTCTTAATGTCTAAGCTTCATTACTTCGTATTTTTTATTGCTCATTAACTCTTCAACTAGACACACTAAGTACTACTATTCAAGAAAAAAGGGGGCTCCAAGATTTTGGGGGAGCCTGTACAACAACTCTGCTTGTACATGCCCAAGTACATGCTTGGATCTCGTTCGTATGTTCGCATTTCTTTTGGAAAGTGAACATATTTGATTCACTGATGTCTACAATCTGCCCAACCGTGGTACAATTGTGAGCCCCATACAAAAGTACACATATAAATGGAGATCAATTTGCTATGCAACTGTAGCAATTCTTATCCACATTCGATTATTCTGCACTGTGCCAATCTGTAACCCACCAAAATCTGCTGCCGAGTTCTTTTTCCTAATAATTTGGGGTATATCTAGCCTCTTAGTGACTGTAAACTTCTTTAATTTAGTTTAATAAGATATTTAGCATAGTTACACAAAGTTAGAGATCGTTTTGGGATTTTGAATCACAATATTTGTTTGAAATTATTTCTGCAGTACGTGGGCAAATGTTGCCTGCATGTAGAAGCTCCAAACGCCTATGTGGACAGCAAATTAGAAAGCAAGACTCGGTTGGGAGGGAGGGCGAGGATGATGTATTTGCAGACAGCAAGGATGGTAAGAGTGAGCTATTTACTGTTTTGAAACTTAGTAATGTATTGGTTAGAGTGAAGTTGTTACATATGCCTTCTTCTGTTAATTCTTACTGGTGTTTCACAGATTATGAAGTATGGTTTGTTTTACAGTTTTGACTTACGATATGAGTCTGAACTTATTTAAACTGCAGGTGGGCAAATGTTGCATCCATGCAGAAGATCCAAACGTCTACAGAGAAACCTAGCTGCAAAGCAAGAATTGAGTAGCATGGAGAGTCAGCATGATGTATTTGTGAACAGCGAGGATGGTAAGAGTGAGTTCCTTACAGATGTATGAATTAGGGTGAAATTGTTATATACCTCTTGATATGTAAATTCCAAATGGTGTCAGAGTCCAAAACGTTGGTTCAACAAAGGAGGCCAAACCGCCTCAGAAAGAGATTTATATCTGAGTATTATAGTGGTGAATTGGCTGAAGATAAACACACATCACGGAGTAGCTCTGATTATGGTATGCTTTAGTGTTCATTTTTTGTGTGCGCTATGCTAAATTGCCAAAACCTGATCTTAACCAACCAAAATGACCCTACAAAATGAGACAGACATATAACCATTCTTCTGATATAACTTTCAGCAGTACCATGTGCAAATAATTTAAAGTTTGCACTGTGCAGATTATGATCACTTGCCCCCTCAACGAAGATCAAAGCGTCTTCGACACAGAATGCGAACTACATATGATGCATTTGACGACGATTCTGATAGTGACAGTGTGGATAGTAAGTGGGCACCCTTTGAGATGAATATTTTTATTACATCTTGTGCACCATGTGTTTTGCTTCATATGCATTTTTCTGGAGTAAATTGAGCTGCCTTTTGGAAGCATTTTTTTTCTTAAAAAAACTTAAATTGGATAATCAAGGATTCAATTAAGATGATATGACAGAGGACTATGTTTACTAATTGTCTTTGTTCATTGCACAATAAATTTCATGATTTGTTTGTGTACTGGGTCAAACTTGCAACCTTCACTTAAGCTTCTAATAATCAGAGGGTTAAGAAATACATCTTTTAAGCCCCAGTGAGTTGTATTTATTCTGTGGCAATGGGGTGATCATGTGCCTTACAATTTTTTCTTTGGTCAGTTGCCTCCTCTTGATTAGATTAAATTTTTATGACAACCCACAGAGGGTTAAGAAATACATCTTTTAAGGCCTAGTGAGTTGTATTTATTCTGTGCCAATTGGGTGATCATGTGCCTTACAATTTTTTCTCGAACATCATGTGCTACACGTGTTAAAGTTAACTTTTGAAATCACCTCAGATCATAGGAAGGCAATTCCATGCAGAAGAATGTCAAAGCGTCTACAAGAGAAACAGAAGGCTGACAATGTTTCAGATGTAAATACATAACAAAAATAGTCCATTAACTCCTGCTCTTCATCAAGTGATAAATGTTTTCTGTCCATTTTAGGAGAACTGCACCGAAGCTTCTTCGTATATGTTGTCAGTGTCTTCATCCACAGGATCAGGTAAATAACTAACCGATTTGTTGAGAACCGTCAGTTTATTATCCTTGTGATCAAGAGTTTACAGTGCCAATGTTATGCACAGTTGGTACTTGACAACCAAGTCATCACAGAAATTTCTTAACTGTTACTATATATGTCTGTGTATACGTGTGTACCATTCATGAATTAATGTTCTTGAGGTACAGGATATTGCAGCTATACTTGATCATGCTTGTTGTAGCTTTGCTGTTCACACGGCCTTTTAATGATCTGCCGGGTACATGTGCTTGTTGTGAGGTTGATATTCTAATGAACTTTCTGTTTTATATCAGATGACGAGCTATTGCGTAGTACCGTAAAACCTTGCAAAGGCACTTCTAGTGGACCTATTTGCTCAATATGTAAGGTGCGTTATTTTTGTGAGGAATTTGTAAGGTTTGTTGAGCTGGTTATTTTTCATTGCCTTATATCTGTCAATATTTGTGCACAGAGTGGAGCTGGCAGCTGTCTTCTGATCCAGTGCCAGAATTCAAGCTGTTCTCGTAGCTTCCACACCTTCTGTCTTAGTCCTCCGATGCAAGATACTAAAGGCATATTGGTGTGTCCTCTGTGCAAATTCGATAAAGCATCCTTGTCTAAGGGGATGGAAGTGTATGCCTCAAAAAAGATCCAAAGGCTTGTAGGTTGCAGACGGGTGATTCTTCAGGAGTCAGATTTCCAGTATCAAATCCTAGTGAAGTGGCAATTACTTTCTCATCACCATGACTGCTGGGTGCGTTTTCCTCCTTGCTACACTGTTTATTGTACCTGCTTCAGCATTGCAGTTGATTCCTAGCATGGCTATAAACTTACCTAGAGATTTCCTTTGTTAGAATGGTGTTCTGTTATGCGAAGTCACTATGATCGATGCGAGATTTATAATTATTTTACTGAGACAATTGAATTTTACATGCTCTAGGTTCCACTTGATTGGCTTCTTGTTTTTGACCGTCTACGAGCACAAAGCTACATAAGGAAGAATACGTAAGCCCTTTGGCCTTTTGTGTAAGTGTAATTGGTAGTGTCATTTTGTTGTCACATCTGAACCAGTCTATGTTGGTTCATGTAGGCAAAGTTTTCTGTATTGCTGTAGTCAAACAAGTATTCTTTATGTATGCAGTTTCAGTATGCCCTCTACTGATTTGCTTGCTTCTTCTCGTTACTCCTTAAGAATTGAATGATACTCGTATATGCATATACTATTATGAACTTATACCTCCCATTTGTTTCTAATTTATGCCCTGTGTTCTTAACTGGTAACACTTCTTTTGATTGCTCTTATGATTATATAAACTTATTGTTGGCAGCTTGCCTAAAGAGGTTTACACGGACGATCAAAGGAAACCTGAATGGTTTGAAGTAGATCGTGCCATTGCATGTCATCGGAAGTTTGATCTTGGTTTATGTGACGTCTTAGCTAGTTCCAAGGATAATGAAGACTTTGAAGGATATGAATTCCTTGTGAAATGGAAAGGCCTTGATTATTGTGATGCTACATGGGAGTCGTATTCCACTGAAGGCGTGCAGTCAGCTGTTTCTATGCTTGTCAAAAGGCATCAAAATACTTCACGAAGAGTTGATTGTGTCAGCCCAATGAACATCGAAGGGATGGTATCAGAAAATGTACACAATGATGCACTATACGATTATCAGCTTCAAGGGTTAAAATGGATGTTCGATAATTTTAAATCTAGGAGGAGCGTTATTCTTGCTGGTATGTTCCTGAACACTAAAGCCACAATGCATGATAGCTGAACTTTTCTACAGTTCTCCCCTATGATATAATTGTTGTCTTGTGATGGACTTTTCCCTCTACTTAATGCAAAAGAAGAGCACCTGCTAGGTTCGTCAAAAAAATGAAAAAAAACACGCGACACATGCACTTGTATCAGTGCATTACCCAAGCATTATCTCCTTACAATTTTTTTGAGATAACGAAAAGCCTTGCATCGCAGTGCATGATATAGAGATTTTTTACGTCCGTTGTTTGTTCTGCACAAATTTATGCGATGTAATCTAATAAATTTTATTACTTACGAAGGTTTGAAAGTTACTTTTAAAATGTATACTTACCAAGAGCGTTGATGTAGGGCATTACTTTTGAATTACCCAATTCATATGTCTCGGTTATTTATATGCTTGATTGTTCTTTTTTCCTTTTATATTGTAAAGATACAATAATGGGAGTTCCTCTATTTCCTTTTCCATTGCCAGATGAAATGGGTCTTGGCAAAACTGTCCAAGTTGTCAGCTTTCTCAGCCACATAATCAAGGGAAGTTTCACAACATCTCCTGCGTTGGTTCTTGCTCCAAAGAGCATCCTACTGCAATGGAAAAAGGTTTGTATAACCTTTCATGATCTTCTGCCATAGTACCATAAACCTTTGTAATAAAGGAGCTTAAGCCATTTCCCTTAATTCTTGCCCTCATCATCAAAATCTTCACGCTGTATCAAAATTATTTATTATGTTAGCTGGACAGTCTGTAATTT
The DNA here is from genome assembly GCF_018294505.1 of Triticum aestivum. Classification (NCBI taxonomy): domain Eukaryota; kingdom Viridiplantae; phylum Streptophyta; class Magnoliopsida; order Poales; family Poaceae; genus Triticum; species Triticum aestivum. The sequence continues at coordinate 696,367,691 of NC_057801.1, forward strand.
CTGATGCATTTTATGTGCATTAGGAATTTGATCGCTGGGCACACGATCTTAATATTATTGTTTACCAAGGAGATAAGGACTCCAGAAAGTGTATTCAAGCTCATGAAATGTACTCTACCGAAGGGAAGACTCTATTTGATGCTCTAGTGACAAGTTATGAGATTATCCAAATTGATAAAGCAGTTCTACAAAAAATTAAGTGGTCAATGATTGTCAGTAAGTTTTTTAGCTGTATTGAGGTTATCTAGTTTTAATTTGTATCTGTTATGAGCCTGCACTTAACACTTCTGCTGTTGTGCATCACCTCCCTTTTCACTTCAGTTGATGAGGCTCACAGATTGAAGAAGCTTGATTGCAATCTTGCATCCTGCCTAAAAAAATATAGCTCAGAATTCCGGTTGCTACTTACAGTAAGTCTTCTATACCCTAGCCCTAGTTGTACTTTTGCCTAATTTTAGAAGTTAATGATTTGTCCCATCTATGTTCTTTTTTGAGAAACATCTGGCGTCCTTTAGAACTTGATATTACTGGTAAGCCCAGGACTGGGATGCTTCCTACCCAGTAGTTGGGGATGGTATGTCCAGCCCGTTAATGGTTCAAGTAGCTTTTGTGGCAACCACGAGCTGATCTGATTCCGGGCAATACATCTGTTTCCTGCAAAATCCTTGAAAGTTATACTTTAGCTGTGATATATATTGTGTATCATAAGGGTGCACTCATATTTTGTGGTATCATCGATTTGGAGCTGGTCATACCAGCTTGGCATTGGTTTCCTTGTTTTTAGAAAGAGCTCCATCCAAAGTTTTTTCATCAGAAAGAGGTCTACATACTTTGGGGGAATGATGCCATTTGCCCCACTAGTTTTGTAAGAGAAAGTATTCCAACTCCACAGTTCCCGTAGGCATAGCATTTCGTAATAGTAATATTAATTTTACTCCACAATCCCTATGATTCCACGGACCAAATGAATGTTATTTGAGGCATTGCAGGCTTGCAGCTGTCTTGCACTGCCACCAACATAATGTCTGCTGCATGTCACCATGGTAATCTAATTGGATTGGATGATGCCGTTCACCACTAGTCTTCTTAAAGCAACACCGGTCTTGAATAACCCATAGAACATTTTCGTGCTAGATGTTCTATGGAAGTGACATATTGCCTGTTATCAATTAGCATAGTTCTCACTGAAGTGCATTTTAATTGCCCTTTTCTGGAATGATCTAATCATGTGCTTTGACCTTTTTCCTCTTCACCGAACAGGGAACACCGTTGCAAAATAACATCTTGGAATTGTTTTCGTTGCTTCACTATATTGATCCAGATGAGTTCTCTGACCCAAAGGCTGATGCGTTGTTCTCACCAATTGAATCTGAACTGGATTTGACAATTGATGAAAAAATTGCTCGCATTCATGATATTCTAAAGCCTAGGTATTTTTCTGTCTAATGATAAAAGTTATTTACTTTGTTTATTTGATAACTTGGATGTGGCTCTTAGTTCTTTCATGTTTGATTTGCTAGGATGTTGAGGAGAATGAAATCTGATGTGCTAAAAGATTCTATGCCAACAAAGAAGTGGGTGGAAGTTCCGTGTGCGCTTACAGATTCTCAGAGAGATCTTTACATTAATATTCTAGAGAAAAACTACTCAAAGTTGAATAGTGCTATTCAGTATGGTCAGTTGAAGAGTCTTTCACTTGCATTTATCATTAGTTTATACACCTTACCATTTTGTATTAATCTGCATCAATTTTTTTTGATAAAGCTGGTCTGTGCTAATGTTTTTCTCGACCATGCATCTAAATGCGTGCCACTTTGTATTAGAAGAACACGCAGAGAAGGCGCATAGTACAATGCCCCACTAGTATGCGAGCGACCAACAACCAAAAGAAAACTTATAGCAACAAAAACAGGGCTACAAGGAAGCAAATACTAGGCTACAGAGTAGCAAAACCAGGCTAGTCAGTTCTGGATGTCTAGCATGCAACATCACTTCCTGAGATCCTTAGCGCCATTGAGCCGCCATAAGTTTGTCTTGTTGAGGATTGTCTCTGTCAACGACTTGTAGTCCAGCCTTCACCCATAAAATACACAGGCGTTGCAATGCCTCCAGATGTCTGGTCTGTGCTAACATTATGTCATTATGCATACCAAGTTTGAATATAAGAGAGCAGTTTTTGCGAAGCGAGTGATATCTGACCAGTGCTTTTATAATATGTAGAGTTTTGGCTTGACTGCAACTTCTTTAGGCCTTAAATTTATCATGGCCGTCTAGTGCTCTGTGCTTTTACCACAAGTCCCTCAACTGCAACTGTACTAGAAAAACGGGGTCATCCCACAAAAATCTTGGAATTAGCTCATGATGTGTAGCTCACCAACTATACTTGGATTGATCTATGTCTAAACTTCAATGTCACATGCACTTGTCATAAGCTTCTAGCTTAGATTTTCTGATCAGCAACTTACGATGACAAAGAGCAAAGATCAGGGCACTCACTGAGAGCATTTTTTACTTGAGGAACCCATATTATATCATTCTCATGGAAAATCTGTGTGGTGGGAACCAAGTTATCTAACTTTCATACGCTGTTCTTATAATTGGGCTTATGTACTTGTGCTAGCCAGGTAATATTTACATTGGGGCTGACAGATCTGGTGTGCACCTTTTCAGGTAGGAAGCTTTCTCTGAACAATGTACTTATGGAGCTGCGGAAATGCTGCAATCATCCGGTAGATTTTGCTTCCACTTAGTTGTTGAACTTGGCTACATCTCTTTCACTTGAACCATACCTCTTTCTTGTTGTATACTTATGGAACTGTATGCTTCTGGATACTTCACGCCAACAAACATTTTGACAAAGATTTGCGTGAGGCGGTGACATAACATATATAGTGCAGTGTGTCTTGTGCATTTTGAATTGTACATTCTGTAGTATGTTTTCATGCGAACTAATAGATTTTAACTTTGAGTCTTGTTTCTCCTGCTAATTTGTTTCTCCTTCACCAGTATCTATTTCCAGGATTGGAAGTTAAACAGCACGAAGGAGAAGATGTTTTCCAGTCACTTGTTTCTGCATCAGGGAAACTTCAACTCTTAGACAAGGTACCTTGACCTACTACTGCATCCTATCTAGGTGTTGCTTGACTATTTGTTCCACAAGTCGCGTTCTCTTTCTGTCCCAGTTCATCGTTGGTTGTAATAATTGGCATTTGTTGATCTGCAGTTGCTCCCAAAATTGAAAGAAAGAGGGAACCGTGTATTGATTTTCTCCCAGATGACGAAGATGCTTGATATTCTTGAGGACTTCCTTTCTTTCCTGGGATACAAATATGCACGGTATGGTTCATTAATCAGACATGCATTTGCCACGGAATCTTCTCATGGATAGATGATTCTATTTATCCTATCTTGCAGTGATGCTCAATATAGTTTCTTCACCCATCCCAGATTGTAGCTCACATTCCTTCTCTTTCTTCTTTTCACTTGGTATCTCTGTTGGTGCGCAGCATAGATGGACAGACAGCACTCTCTGCGAGGCAGGAGAGCATAAAAGAATACAACAACACTGAAAGTGAAACATTTATTTTCTTGATGTCAACTCGTGCTGGTGGTCTAGGTATTGACCTGGTATGAATTCTAGTACTCACAACCTCGTCAGTTTGTATTTCTCTCATTTATATGGAACTGGACTAACATTGTTCACTATTATCGCAGCCTGGTGCTAATAGAGTAATTATATATGGTGAGTGGTTTTTAGTTGTCTGTTTCGTTTGCCTCAAGTCCTCTTGGCACTTATTTTGTCTTCCTGTGTTCAGATCCAGACTTCAACCCGTTTATGGACTTGCAAGCACAGTCCAGGGCTCACCGGATTGGCCAGACCCGGCCGGTGGTTGTTTACCAGCTTATTACCAAATGTTCTGTTGAAGAGAAGATACTGCAGAAGTCTAAACAGAAGCTGGCCATTGAAAATATGTTAATGAACTCTTCCAACTCCAAGAAGCCAAGTGTGGATGAGCTGCAGTCAATTCTACTACATGGAGCAAAGACAATAGTGGACAAAAAGAAGATCAATGCTGTATCAATCCATTATGATGACGAGGCCATCGAGAGTCTCCTCAAGTTAGACCCTTCGAGTGGCGAGATGTGCACTTCAGATGACAACGGTTATCTTGGCAGCATCGTGAGCTTTGCTCATGGTGCCGAGGATGTAGTAGTACCTCCCTCCCCCAATGTTGATGATCTGAAAGTTTTCAAGCCTCTCACTCCCAAGGTGGATCTTGGACGTGGGAGAAGGCAAAGGAATGTGGTGAAATATTTCGAGGAGGTGGACCATGAAGACAGCGATGATATGTATGCTCCAGAGCCTTCGTCGGAGTCCAGCAGCTCTTCCTCTGATGATGAAACAGAGCAAGAAATTCCTGAAGTAGCAATTGCTAGAACTGAAGCAGCCGTCCAGACTGAAGCTGCGACCGTTGTGAAGCTGGAAGTACCTCCCGTTCCTGGCGGCCCCTTGAGTTCCTAGACTGTGGCAGCTCTTCCTCGGATGATGAAACGGAAGAGGTGAAGCCTGTAGTAGCAGGTGTGAACCCTTGAGCACCTGACAGCTGATGCAGAAACTACGGCTAGCCATTCTAGAACCTAAAAACGACCTTTTTGTATAGGACTACTTATCTGCTAAAGTAGAATTATGTGGCTGCTTTATATGCCGACTTCTTTTGGGGCATTTGTCAATGTATGGTGAAAACTTATGGGTGATGACATCTTTATTACTCCCTCCATCCATAATATAAAGTGTTTTTTACGCTAGTATAGTGTCAAAAACGCTCTTATATTAAGAGACGGAGGGAGTACTTACTAGGAATTATGGTTGCTGATATAGCCATGTACTAAGAATCATCTGGAAGCTTATCTTACTGGATTGTGATCAGTTACAAATGTCTGTCCAGTATTTATCTGGTTGCATTTTCCGTGCTAGTTGTAGAGGTGCTGGTACTGCCTATTAACAAAACTGCCGGTGAGCGAAGCTTACTTAGTTGAAGGTGCTGTGGCAGTGGTTAGAGGCAGGCGGGTGAGGTGCTCAACCCGCTTTGACCGTATTCTTTGATAGCTCAAAGACTGGCTTCAAGGAATGAATATCCCATGTAAGATCTTTGGTTGGACCAATTAACAACATCACACATGCGGTGATCCCATTTGAAGGACCTGTCTAGGAATACGTACTCTTTTTTGTTGTTCGAACCCATGTGGACCAGTGGATTAAGGTCCATGATAATTGGGAGATGTTGCTACCAAGTTTTATCTTTGGTTGGACCCATTAACAACAACACACATGCGGTGATCCCTTTTGAAGGATTTGTCTAGGAGTAGCGTGCCTTTTGTTTTTCGAACCCATGTCGACCGGTGGATTAAGGTCCATGATCACCGGGAGAAGTTGCTGCGAGGCAGATCCGATTTGGATGGCCTCAGGATTTTCTTTGTTTTTTGTAAACTGATCTAAATCGGATTGATGTTTGACTTTGTTCGACATTACTAAATAAATAATAACATATGGCTATGTGCATCGATCTATGCCAATGCAGAGATTATCCTCTTTTTCAAAGAAAAAGACCTCACAATTAGCTTGTGTCTCGATGCAGAGATAGACAACAAAAAGTTTTATACAAGCCGAGGACCATGCTAACACCCGGATCTAACCCCACACGTCAAAGGAGCAACCGTGAGGGGAGTTGCTCTAGACCCCCTGCCCCCTGCCTTCACTCATGAACAATCCATGGCATTGCCGCGTCGAAATGACTAACAATGATGGATTGTGTATTGTCGAAGACGACGACATTGCTATGCTTCGAAATCCACCGTGAGAGGAGGTGCCATTGCACAATGGTAGCAGGGTGAATTAGATGGGCTGATGTCATCCATCTACGAAGTCCTCTCCAGCGACGGTGGCCTTGCGGTTCGCCATCATCTGATCCATGAAAGGGCCTCATGCCACAGGGTTCAAAATGAAGATCATCTCGGAATGCAAGTGGCGCAGCGAAAAAATATTCGATGATCATGGCGTCAGTTTTGGTGGTATATAAGCCACCGCACACCAGAGGCACCAGGGGTTGCCATAGGGTGCGTAGGTGCCCTTAGCACCTGGGTGCCTATGCACTCTAGGCCTCCCCATGTGTTGGGCCTTGGTCCTCCGATGACTTGAAACTTGCCTGCAATTTTTTCTCATAATTCTTTGATTTTTTTAAAGTATTTTCTTGTGGTGAGATTAGAAAACAACATAAAACAAGAACTGACATTCGACACTGAATTAATATGTTAGTCCCTAAAAATGATTTTAAAACATTACATAATTAAAAGATACCCAAGCCTCTATATCCGGCAAGGTTTTCGCTCCAAGATTCATCCACTTGGGTGAAAATGACCCATGATGAATTATGAATGTGGCACGTGCTATTATTTTGGGAGGCCATGGGGTAGAAATCGGCTGTGACTACAGGCTTTCCGTGAAAATTTTGTTAACGTGGTTTGTATTCCCGTGTGTGCGCTTTGTGCGCTTAGCTATTTTCTGGGTTTGTGTGGGCCATCTCTTCCACGTTGACCTGACTGCATGATCTCTCTTGCGTGGATGCCTACATGTATGGGCCGATATCAGGTGGGCTTCGCTGTCGCTGCGCCGTGATTGCTCCCTCGCTTGTGCATCTCGCCAGGGTCCACGTTGCGATCTATGCTTTGAACGGTGCCGCTTTGTTCGTTCGTCTAGAAACGATGTGGCTGGCTCTTTCGTGTTCCTTCTCGTTTTCTCCTCTTGTCTTTTCATGAGTTATAAATAGGCTTTGCCTCCTATGATCTCCTAGTGTTACGTGGGCTTTGTTTCTTTTTTTCCATCTACATTGATTGAATTACATGTTCGTTCTTCTTCTAGCTGTAATGGTCCGCGGCGTCCAGGCCCAGCCTCCTCGATTGCGTGGGCCTGTTGTTGGTCTCCGTGCTTCTGCCGGAGCAGTCCCCGCCGTCCAGGTCGGCCTCCTGCTATATGTGATGCTGTTGTTGGGCGTCGTGGTGGCTGCGGTGTTGTGCAGGGCCGTTCTGCATTCATGGCGGATGTCGTCGCCGTTGCCGTTGCTGGGATCGATGCCCTCGGCCATCGGGGAGGACTGTTGTGACTACTGCGGCTTTTCTCATGACGGTCTCAGAGATGGCGATCCTGTCCTTGCACCGGCGGAGGCCGTAGCCCGAAAGGGACGACCAGAGAGACCCGGCCTTGGAGCAAACTGCCACGAGCTCCTTTGAGTTTGCCCAATATTGTGTGAGCGCCGCGGCCGGAATCTGAGGTGAGTGTTAACTCTTCCTCCTCAACTCGAGCGCTCCGCGGGAAGCATCTCACTGTCTGCTACATGCGCGAAGTAGTCCTGTTTTCTCTCTTTGCCATGCAGAATAATGGTGGTAGCAGTAGCTCTGCCTGGTCTATTGCTACCCGCAAACTTTTGTGCTAGCTGCTCATTTAGCCCTTAGCTTGATGCTTTCCAGTTCAGGGTTTGTACATTGGATGATCTTGTAGTACTAGTTAACAACTAAGGAGAGTCTTTAACGCCCATACTTTAATTCAGCTCGAAGCTACTACTTCTGATTATTTTAACATAATCCAAAGTTGGGCAGAACATGCATACTCGGGTACACCAACATGTATACATCTTTAAAACTAATTAATTTGATTGGATACACCAACATGTATAATCCTTAAACTATTAATTTCTTTCTTAAGGTATTCTTTTTCGGACATCCTTTCTTAAGGTATTACTAACTCCTCTATTCACGTACCTAAAGGATTTTTTTTTTTGAGATTTTCTGGGATTTACAAGCGAGTTATATGGGCTTGCTATTTGTAATTCTTGGGTAACTGAGTTGTACGCTCCTTGGGTGGACATGTCGATTCATCCTCGGATTTTTTTTTATCAAACTGAGTGGTATGATAAGGAGTCTTTAACGCTCCTTGGGTACACATGGAAGGTTTAATGTAGAATTATCAAGCTAATGTTGTCCTAGGGAAATATGATTATTTAGATTTTGCTTTCATGGTATAGGTATTTATGCAGTCACTTAATCATGCAACTTTTACCAAAATCATATACCAAAGTGTTGTCACATGACCATGCTTCTTATTCCAGTATGATTTGACGGAGGCGAGCATTTTAAAATTTCTTGGTTAGATTTAAAATACGAGAAAGCTAACTTCCAGTCGACTGAAAGTTAGCGACAGATCCAAACGCCTCGCCTACCGTCAGATCTACATCGTGCGGATACCCTCGCCCTTGCTAGTTTTCCGCATATCCCGATTTTTCGGCCGGTCTTTTCTCTGGACCCAGTAAATTCCGATGTCACGCCCGGTTTTCCTGGCGACTTTCCGCGTCACTGTCATCCTAGTGAAAAAAGAAACGACGCATGCGCTAGCTGGGATTCGAGCACAGGACGAGGTTAAGGCGAGGCGCTAAACTACACCAGGTGTCCACCTTAGACAGAACTCATTGTTGTGCTAACGGTAGAAAATAGTTATTTTTGACCTTACATAAAGATTGACACTAGACTCAAGCTAGACCGGATCAAACTAGGCAAAGCACGTACCAGCTAGTGCATGTGTTTTGTCAAGTGAATAAAAACTTGGTATTGGACTACCATATCTACTATAGTTAGTGTTTGAAAAGTTAATGGGTGAACGCCCTAATTTGTGTAACAAATATGAGAAAAAAAGTTGCTTAAAATATATGCTCGGTAACTCTTGTGTAAATGATGTGATAATGTACGCATCACAGTCCTGATAACTTGTGCACCAAACACCGTTACAATTATTTTTGGGAGAAAATTTGTTGAAAAGATACCCGGTAACTTCTGTATATATATCATGGTAATGTACGCACGTCAAAGCTGATAACTCACGTACAAATGACGCGGTAACTTTTGACCTGTGTGAAAAGTTGTTGCAAAACACCCTCGGGTAATTTTTGTGTAAATATTATGGTAATATGCTCACACCATAGCTGACAACTCACGTACAAACATCACGCTAACATTTTTGGCCCACGAAAATTGTTGTTAAAAAACACCCCCCGATAACTTGTGTGTAAATACCTTGTTTCAGCGTGTACTTGATTCTGAAAAACAGTGTTCAATCAATTTTGAAAACATGCTTCAGCATGTACTTGATTTTGGAGGATTTAAGTAGATTAGGAATGTCCAAAGCCCGTCCTCTCCCGCATCAAATTTTTGAAGAGTGGCAAGATGCACCATCTCACAACATAGTTACTATGCGCTATAGTTACCAACATGGGTATTTTGTTGTTATTAGGCTAGATATACTATAGTTATCAACATGGTTATTTTGTAGTTATTGGGCAATATCTACTATAGCTATCGGGCAATATCTACTATAGTTATCAACATGGTTACTATGCAGTTATCGGGCAAGATGTACTATAGTTATCAACATCGTTAATTTTTGTAGGTATCAGGCTACATGTGGTATAATACACCCCCGGTAGCTTATGCGTATATAGCATGATAATTTAACAAACATGATAACTCATGCACAAACGTCGTGATAACTTAGACCCGGGAGAAAAGGTTGAAGATATCCCCCGATAGCTTCTGCGTAATTAGCATGATAATTTACACACCATAAATCTGATAACTCATGCGCAAATACCGTGATAACTTTGACTCGGGGGAGGAGGTGTTTTAAAACATCACCTATAACTACCGTCAAATAGCATGATATTGTATGCACCGTATACGTGATAACTTACGCATAAATACCACAGTAACTACCGTCCGGAGGGTGGTGGGACGGGATGAAGTTGTTTGAAAACATACCCCCCCCCCTCCTGATAACTTCCGAAGGTCTCGTCGCATGTTCTGATAACTTTAGCCCGGGGCCTGATAACTATTTGCACGAAAAAAGTCATCAAAACATATCAAAATGAGACCTAGTTTTCGAAGGTCTCGTCGCAAAAAATATTTATGTGAAATCGACTTTCGATTGGACCGACGATTTAAGCTATAAAACATTTTGGAGTTTCGAACAAGAAGAACTAGGATGACATGAAAAAATTCTTCCATTGCATGCACACATGTGCATGTGAAGAGAATGTTTGAGAAACTTTTTTCATGCCCTTGTTATTTTTGTGTAAACAACATGATAACTTATGCACCACGGACATGATAACCTATGTAGGTCGCATGTGGTAACTTTTTACCAGAAACAAAAAGTCGTCGAAACATATCAACATGGGATCTAGTTTCGAAGATCTCGTCGCGACGAATCTTTTATGTGAAAACAATTTTTCAATCGGAGCGACGGTTTGTGGTACAAAATATTTTGAATTTTTGAATTCGATAGAATCTTTGCTGACACCAATATTTTTGTCCTATATGCATGCATGCAACAATTAGGGAAAAGAATCTTGAATGTGTTCTGTGCTTGCTTTAATTTTTTAGAAAACCCACGCATGACTCGCTCCACTTCGTGTGAAAGGAGGATCGAGGGATTCGTTCGGATCTGTTGCTTAGTCCAGTCGACCGGATTATAGCACAGTCCTTTAAAATATGGTCTGAATTTCGGACTGCAGTACAATATGTTGCTGATTAGGCAATCCTGAGTATATGCTAAGTAGCATGACCTGAAGTTATCAGTGAAGTCTCTCCTTTTGTGATGTGTGATTGTTAGGATTTCAGCAAGGTGCCAAACTACTAACATGCGTTCGTGTCTTTTGCAACATTTGTTGATACACATTTATTTCTTTGTTTGTTACCAAGAAAATGCGTATATGGCGGACAAAATAACTGAGGTTCTAACTACACGCCAGTGGCGCGGTACTGTTACTAGGAATGGAGGGAGTACAATTTTTTTAATATAGATTGAGTAAGTACAATTCAATTTCCAATTGCTTGATATACTTTCCTTGTTTGTTTTCAATAAAACTAATCATGTTTCACTTTTACACAACACACTCACATGGATTTGAGATGGGGATTCATTTCTTCTCTGAAGAGCGGTGCCTCTTAGTAACCGTTCAACTTTCCGTAATAAATAGTAAGTGTTCATATTTAATTCGTCAGAAACATCCACCCGATTCGTATGCAATGAAGCCAATGAACGCACGCATGCAATAGGCGACAAGGAGACAGAGAGTGGGCGGCAGGGAGGCAGATTGAATGCATGTAGACACGCACGAAACCCATGCAAGAAAGTCAGCGAGATAAGGATGACCCACATGCACTTCAGATAAATACGCAAAATAGCTACACGTACACGCGGAAGTAGAAAACGCGTTAACAAAATTTACGGTCAGAAGGCTAGAGTCACACCGGATTCTACCCGGCAGGGTCCCAAACTAATAGTAAGTTTTCGTATTTAATCAGTTCACTCTTGACAGAGAACATGTCATATTTTGGTATGGTTGCCCATTCTCTCATGCATATCTTGGACCGGCATTGTGGTACAGAACAGACCATGTTCATTGAGTTTAAAATAGACAAGATTAATAGGTAGACGAGTGGATCAAACACCACCGTCAATGATTATAACTATGATGATGTACTTGAAGTGACCAAATAGTCTACTTTCACCACAAAAGAAGGCACGCACCAAGCAATGCCAGTTCAACATGGCCCGCAAGGAGGTAATTAACCGCCCAACAATATGAGTTGACAAGGCATACTAAAACATATGGGACAATTTCTTCGATTGTAATTTTTTTTTGCTATACGTGTACACTTGGAGTACATGTACAGAAGATCCAATCATCACCTATACCGGCGCTAAGCCACCCATTGGTCACATGCAACAATTTGCAAAGGCTCTTTACCATTTCTTCACGGCAGCAACCATGCAGTGAGCTCCACCAGAATGATGTGGACAAGAAAACGCATTGTATTTAATCTTAATAGAAATGTATCAACATCTGTTTCATGTTCCCGTATATGCACCACACATGGTAATAATAATGTATCCTTTTCAGTTTGCTTCTAAACATGGTTTCCTTTTTATGATTACAACCTCATCCATGTAGTTCTTTCACTTCAAATTGAAACTCACTGCATACAACAACGAACATGTACAAACATCACATATCGATGGGGCGCGGTGTGCCGCCGTGCGGGCATTGCTAGTAATAGCCATGAAACATACAAAATAATTAATACGTTGAAAACGTGTGAGGCATGTACATGGATAACTTCCATTCCATGGCTAGTTCTTTAGTGGTATTTAAATCCTTCATATCTCTTTTTACGGACTTTTCTCATGTCAGGTTTGGTCTACTCCGACCTCTCTTGATATTATCAGCGTGCTTTAACCGTCTGCTATGCACTGAAGCTTCTGGATGATGCTAGACAAACTTTTCTTCAATCGGTGCTACCCCAACTTCATGGTGTAAATCATCATTCCGGCCCGATCCTTTCTTGTGTGGCCACACATCCATCTCAGTATGCACTGCTCTGCTACACCTAATTGTTACACATGCCACCTTTTAGTCGGCCAACACCCAACTCCACACAATATTGCAGGCCTCTCTACACCTCAATGGGGATACAATCAGGGCCCATGACCTTGCCTCTTTTCATCCTTTTTAAAGCATCCCTGATCTCACACTCCTGAATTCGTCGCACAAAATACATGTTGCTATCATCAAATGAGTCGTCCAACTCAATGTTAGAGCTATCATTCTCTCCATTGAACAACTTGTCGAAGTACCGCCGACATTTATGCTTAATCTCCTCGTCCTTCACCAGGAACTGATATGCTTTGTCCTTGATGCATTTGACTTTGTTGACATCCCTCATTCCTTTCTCGGATCTTGGTCGTCTTATAGATGCCCCTTTCGCTTTTCTTCATGTCTAAGAGCTGGTATAGGATGGAAAAAGCGCTAGGCGTAGGTGAGGCGGTTGGACATCGCCGAACACCTAGGCGATGCTTAATCACCCTAAGAGTGACCTAGGTGGTCGTGTAGATTTCACTATAAGGGCTTATTTTGGGTATTATATGTGAATATACATGAATTTTATAATTTGTAAATGAGTAAAACTGTAAGCTACTCTAATTGGAATAGGACATATTGGACATTTTCTAGCTTGCAGTACCTAGACTACTAGTTATGCCCTAGGCGAGGCGTTTTCACGTTGCCTAGCGCCTAAGCGTGACCTAGGCGCTGCCTTTTCCACAAAGGTTGGAAGATATCCTCATACTCCCAACCCCTTGCTTTACTGACAGCTTACTTTATGACCTCCTTTGCTGCCTTGTACTTGTAAGACCTTGAGAAGAAGTGTAAGTAAGTCTAGAGGGGGGTGATTAGACTACTTGATCAATTAAAAATTATGCCTTTTCTCAATTTTAGTCTATGGCAGATTTTAGCAATCTTAGCACAAGTCAAGCAATCTTCACACAATTCAAGCAAGCATGCAAAGGAGTATATGAGCAGCGAAAAGTAAAGCATGCAACTTGCAAGAATGTAAAGGGAAGGGTTTGGAGATTTCAAACGCAATTTGAGACACAGATGTTTTTGTCGTGGTTCCGATAGGTGGTGCTATCGTACATCCACGTTGATGGAGACTTCAACCCACGAAGGGTAACGGTTGCGTGAGTCCATAGAGGGCTCCACCCAAGAATGGACCACGAAGAAGCAACCTTGTCTATCCCACCATGGCCGTCGCCCACGAAGGACTTGCCTCACTAGCGGTAGATCTTCACGAAGTAGGCGATCTCCTTGCCCTTACAAACTCCTTGGTTCAACTCCACAATCTTGTCGGAGGCTCCCAAGTGACACCTAGCCAATCTAGGAGACACCACTCTCCAAGAAGTAACAAATGGTGTGTTGATGATGAACTCCTTGCTCTTGTGCTTCAAATGATAGTCTCCCCAACACTCAACTCTTTCTCATAGGATTTGGACCTGGTGGAAAGAAGATTTGAGTGGAAAGCAACTTGGGAAGGCTAGAGATCAAGATTCATATGGTAGGAATGGAATATCTTGGTCTCAACACATGAGTAGGTAGTTCTCTCTCAGAAATCGTAAGTTGGAAGTGTAGGTTTGTTCTAATGGCTCTCTCCATGAACGAAGAGGAGGTGGAGGGGTATATATAGCCTCCACGCAAAATCTAACCGTTACACACAATTTACCAATCTTGGTGGGACCGAATCAACAAACTCGGTCGGACCGATTCAGTAAACAATGTGATCGTTAGGATTTTCGGTGGGACCGAAATGCAACTCGGTAGGACCGATATGGTTAGGGTTAGGGCATAACATAATCTCGGTGAGACCGATTACACAAACTCGGTGGGACCGATTTTGGTAATAAGTTAACCAGAGAGTTTGCATTGTAATCTCGGTAGTACCGATTGCTCAAACTCGGTGAGACCGATTTTGATAATGGACATACACAGAGAGATTACAATCCCATAACGGTGAGACCGAGATCCCTATCGGTGAGACCGATTTGCCTAGGGTTTGTGGCAGTGGCTATGACATCTGAACTCGGTGGTGCCGGATAGAAAGAATCGGTGGGGTCGAGTTTGACTTTAGGTTTAGGTCATATGTGTGAATGTGGGAAAGTAGTTGAGGGTTTTTGGAGCATATCACTAAGCACTGTGGAGCAAGAAAGTCATTAAGCAACACCTCATGCCTTCTTGATAGTATTGGCTTTTCCTATAGACTCAATGTGATCTTGGATCACTAAAATATAAAATGAAGAGTCTTGAGCTTGAAGCTTGAGCCAATCCTTTGTCCTTAGCATCTTGAAGGGGTTTCCACATCCTTTAGTCCATGCCACTCCATTGTTGAACTTATCTGAAACATACTAGATAAAAGTGTTAGTCCAACAAGAGATATGTTGACATTAATTACCAAAACCACCTAGGGAGCACTTGTGCTTTCAGTACTTCTCTATGTTTTCTGCACTCCTATCTAGGTGTAGGCGTCTGAAACAGTCTTTCTTCTCATGCCTTTTGGATATCATCATTCAACCGCTAGGTATCTTTAGCTTCGCTTCTACCTCCCCTGGTCACCCCAAACTCCTCTAAAGCCACCTTACGAATGCAAATCGCCATCTTCATCCACATATTGTTTGAATCACCTCCTTCCTCTCAAGGGCCCACCTTAAATGAGCATCTCCTTGAAAGGTTGAGATGCCTCCACCCTTGAGTTTCAACCACTTCGTTCTAGCGATTTCGACATGCTTATCCCACTAGATACGGATCCTAAAGTGGAAGTCACCAGCTTGACCAAAATACTCCGGTCCCCTTGCCTCTTGACGTCTACCACTCCATAGTTGAGACTCTTGTTGATCAAGATGCCTACTTCATTTCTATCAGGGACCCTACGCTCCAGCTATACCTAAGTGCATCCTACTAGGCTCGACTAGCTTTCTTACCCTTCACGTTATCGATTCAAATGCGAAGACCCTTGCTCATTTTCACTACACTCGGGCGTTGATGTAGAGCTCTACTAAGGATGTGATGACCAGATTCTTCACTTATCACCCTATCTAGATCAAGATACAACACACCACCAAGGAGGTGATGGCCCGACCCTTGCCCATTTGATACCACACCTGGGTTCCGATATGGCGCGTCGTTAAGAGGGTTATGCCCGAATGATGTTCTTCTAGGTTTCATTTCCATAAAGATGGGATACGTCTTAGTCGTATCTATAATTTTTGATTGTTCCATGCCAATATTCTACAACTCTTACATACTTTTGGTAACTTTTTATACTATTTTTGGGACTAACATATTGATCCAGTGCCTAGTGCCAGTTCATGTTTGTTGCATGTTTTTTTGTTTCGCAAAAAATCCATATCAAACGGAGTCCAAACGGGATAAAAACGGATGGAGATTTTTTTGGAATATATCTCAATTTTGAGAAGTGGAATCAACGCGAGACGATGCTTGAGGGGCCCACGAGGCAGGAGGGCACGCCCCAGGAGAATGGGCGCGCCCCCAACCCTCGTGGACACCCCGTAAGGTGGTTGTTGCCCTTCTTTCACCGCAAGAAAGCTAATATCCAGAGAAAAATCGTGTTCGAAGTTTCAATCCAATCGGAGTTACGGATCTTCAGGCATACAAGAAACGGTGAAAGGGCAGAATCAGGAACGCAGAAACAGAGAGAGACAGAGAGACAAATCCAATCTCGGAGGGGCTCTCGCTCCTCGCACGCCATGGAGACCATGGACAAGCGGGGAAACCCTTCTCCCACCTAGGGAGAAGGCCAAGGAAGAAGAAGAAGAAGGGGGGCTCTCTCCCCCTCTCTCCCAGTGGCGCCGAAACGCCGCCGGGGCCATCATCATCACCGTGATCTACACCCACACCTCCGTCATCTTCACCAACATATCCATCACCCTCCCCCATCTATCTACAGTGGTCCACTCTCCCGTAACCCGTTGTACCCTCTACTAGAACATGGTGCTTTATGCTTCATATTATTATCCAATGACGTGTTGCCATCCTATGATGTCTGAGTAGATTTTCATTGTCCTATCGGTAATTGGTGAATTGCTATGATTGGTTTAATTTGCTTGTGGTTATGTTGTTGTCCTTTGGTGGCCATCATATGAGCGCGTGCGTGGATCACACCATAGGGTTAGTTGTATGTTGATAGGACTATGTATTGGAGGGCAAGAGTGATAGAAGCTTCAACCTACCATAGAAATTGATGCATACGAGATTGAAGGGGGACCAATATATCTTAATGCCATGGTTGGGTTTTACCTTAATGAATGTCAGTAGTTGCGGATGCTTGCTAATAGTTCCAATCATAAGTGCATAGAATTCTAAGTCGGGGATGACATGCTAGCAGTGGCCTCTCCCACATAAAACTTGCTATCGGTCTAGTAAAGTAGTCAATTGCATAGGGACAATTTCACAACTCCTACCACCACTTTTCCACACTCGCTATACTAACATTATTGCGTCTTTATCTAAACAGCCCCTAGTTTTTATTATGTGCTCTTTATATTCTTTCAAACCTATCCAACAACACCTACA
>NC_057801.1:696384875-696396127 GCF_018294505.1 Triticum aestivum
AGACTACTTGACCAATTAAAAACTTAACCTTTTCCCAATTTTAGTCTTTGGCAGATTTTAACTATCTTAGCACAAGTCAAGCAATCTTCACACAATTCAAGCAAGCATACAAAGAGTATATGAGCAGCGGAAAGTAAAGCATGCAACTTGCAAGAATGTAAAGGGGAAGGGTTTGGAGAATTCAAATGCAATTTGGAGACACGGTGATTTTTGATCCGTGGTTCCGATAGGTGGTGCTATCGTACATCCACGTTGATGGAGACTTCAACCCACGAAGGGTAACGGTTGCGCGAGTCCATGGAAGGCTCCACCCACGAAGGGTCCACGAAGAAGCAACCTTGTCTATCCCACCATGGCCGTCGCCCACGAAGGACTTGCCTCACTAGTGGTAGATCTACACGAAGTAGGCGATCTCCTTGCCCTTACAAACTCCTTGGTTCAAGTCCACAATCTTGTCGGAGGCTCCCAAGTGACACCTAGCCAATCTAGGAGACACCACTCTCCAAGAAGTAACAAATGGTGTGTTGATGATGAACTCCTTGCTCTTGTGCTTCAAATGATAGTCTCCCCAACACTCAACTCTCTCTCACAGGATTTGGATCTGGTGGAAAGAAGATTTGAGTGGAAAGCAACTTGGGGAAGGCTAGAGATCAAGATTCATATGGTAGGAATGGAATATCTTGGCCTCAACACATGAGTAGGTGGTTCTCTCTCAGAAATGGTAAGTTGGAAGTGTAGGTTTGTTCTGATGGCTCTCTCCACGAATGAAGAGGAGGTGGAGGGGTATATATAGCCTCCACACAAAATCTAACCGTTACACACAATTTACCAATCTCGGTGGGACCGAATCAACAAACTCGGTCGGACCGATTCAGTAAACCTAGTGACCGTTAGTGATTTTGGTGGGACCGACATGCAACTCGGTAGGACCGATATGGTTAGGGTTAGGGCATAACGTAATCTCGGTGAGACCGATTACACAAACTCGGTGAGACTAATTTTGGTAATAAGCTAACCAGAGAGTAGGTCAGGTAAACTCAGTGGGACCAAATCGCTCATTTCGGTGAGACCGAAATGTTACGAAAAGGAAACAGAGAGTTTACATTGCAATCTTGGTGGGACCGATCGCTCACTTCGGTTAGACCGTAACGTTACGAAGGGAAACAGAGAGATTACAATCCCATCTCAGTGAGACCGAGATCCCTATCGGTGAGACCGATTTGCCTAGGGTTTGTGGCAGTGGCTATGACATTTGAACTCGGTGGCGCCGGATAGAAAGAATCGGTGGGGCCGAGTTTGACTTTAGGTTTAGGTCATATGTGGATATGAGAAAGTAGTTGAGGGTTTTTGGAGCATATCACTAAGCACTATGGAGCAAGAAACTCATTAAGCAACACCTCATCCCCTCTTGATAGTATTGGCTTTTCCTATAGACTCAATGTGATCTTGGATCACTAAAATATAAAATGTAGAGTCTTGAGCTTTTGAGCTTGAGCCAATCCTTTTATCCTTAGAATTTTGAGGGATCCACTTTCCTCATCCATGCCATGCCATTCATTGAGCTTTTCCTGAAATGCTTGTCTTGGAAAGATGTTAGCTCAATGAGCTATATGTTGTTAGGAATTACCAAAACCACCTAGGAATAGTTGCAATTTCAATCTCCCCCTTTTTGGTAATTGATGACAACATATATATCAAAGCTTCGAGAAATAATAATAAGAGTGAAAAACATTGTCGCTTTGAGAAGTATGTGATAAGCAAGAGCTCCCCCTAAATTTGTGCATAGTTTAAGATTTGCTTTGGACTGCAAATGCACAAGAAGTTCGGCTCATGGGTTACTCTTCCATGTCACATACATCTTGGTGGAGCGCTCAAAATATTAAAGATTGAATACATGCACTCATCACCAAGCAAAGTGAATGATCATATAGAGATAAATGAAATATTGTCATCCAACAGGCATTAAAGTAGCATATGATCAAACACATGATCATTATAGTATCACACAGACAATAATGTAGTATCTCAAGCAAGCAAAAGCAAATAAAGTTCAACCACGAAAAGCAAGAGAGAACAAAAGCAAACTCTCTCTCTCAAAGCCTATGATCTATACATTTTTCTCCCCCCTTGGCAACAAGTTACCAAAAAGTTCATAGAAAATGCATAGTACTAGAACGTCTCTCAGGCTTGATCTTCAGGTGGTGGTGTAGAGATGGCTCCTTGGACAAAGACTTCAGTTGATGTGGATGGAGCTGGAGGAGTTGGTGCTGGAGCTGGTTGCACGGGAGCTGTAGCAGGTGCAAATGAAGTGGCTCTGGTGTCTGTCACTGGCACTTCAACTGATCTCTGAGCTCGAGGCACTCTGGCAAATGCATCAGTGGTCGTCTTGCCCTTCCTCTCCTGCATATCATCCTGAAGCTGCTCCACAACAGACTGGATCTCAGTTACTTTCACATCTAAGTCATAGAATTTTTGTTCCATGATTCTTTCCAGGCTCTCCTGGTTTTGAGTTAGGGTGGCCAACCCTTTCTCAATCCTCAGAGTTGATGCTATTAAGTAACCAAGTTGGTCTTGTTTGCTCTTCAAAAAGTACTCAGATGCCTCATCAATTGTTGGCATCTTGGTAGCCTTCTCCTTCTTTGCCTTTTCCTTCTTCTCTTGTGCTTGCACTGAAGATGGTTCATTCTCATTCATGATTACCTGGTTGTCCTCAAAGTCTGGGTAGATAGCAAAGTGTTCCTTATCCAACAAGTATTTGCATGTGCCCATCTTGGAGTTGATCAGCTCTTGGATTTGTGGGGCATACCCACAACTTCTCTTCTGGTCTGCTGCTGTCCTCTTGATAGTCTCAACTATGAGGCTCATGACCTTGAACTTCTGTGGCACATCAAATATGTGTAGAAAGTTTATTACATGCCCTCTGATCATGTTGTGGTCACCTGACTTGGGCAAGAGGGTGTGCCTTAGAATCCAGTTGATCGTTGGCAGTCATGACAGAAGGAAATGGACAGATCCAAACTTGAAAGTCTCAAGTGCTTTATCTGGGATCTCCTTGTACATATGTGACATAGAATTGTGATCCATTTTCTTCTTGGAATAGACATCCAATTCATCAGCTTTCTCCTCTGGTGCATTGATCAGTTTTGCCCATTCATCAATTGTTGAATGGTACCTTGTACCTTCAGACATCTAAACTATTCTACCATCAGGATAGAAGTGAGCTGTGGAGTAGAATTGCGTTACGAGCTCACCATTCCAGTTGGTGAACTTTTGTCCAACAAAGTCATTAACTCCACATCCCTTGAAGCTGTCAAACACATCTGGGTAGTGTTCCTCATTCGCCTTCATGTATTTCCAGTCCACCCACCTCATGTCACAAACAATAGGTTTCTTGTCCAGCAGCACAGTCTCATAGAAATCCTGTTGTTCCTTAGTGTGGAACCTGTAGTCAACAGCAGTCCTTCTCCTGATTGCATAAGGATCATATAATCTCCACTGTCTGAGCCTAGCATCCTTCCTCAGCTTCATATTCTCAGCCACTGGATGAGCATCATTGTGGTCTGGAATCTTAGGTTTCAGCTTCCTCAGAATTTTTCCTGCATCTTCTTCTTCTTCAGCAACTTCTAGCACTGGGGCCTTGTTCTTCTCAGCAGCTGGTATGCTCCTGGTATTCCTTTTGGGTGCAGGCTTTGGCTTGGAGGCAGCTTTGGGTGCTTCTTTGGGCTTTGATGATGCAGCCCCTGACCTTATAGCATCACCCATAAGCTTTTGTGCCTTGGGTGCTGGAGCAGCAGCCTCTTCTTCCTCTTCCTCTTCCATCATGGAAGGCTGTCCAACAACTTTGGCCATGGTCTTCTTGACCCTTTCCTTCCTCTTCTTCCCTTCTGCAGCAGCCTCTTTGGGATCAGATTTCTCAGGTTCTTGAGTTGAAGCTCTGACTTTCAGTGTAGGTGTCCTCTTGGCAGGAACCTTCCTCTTTAGACCTGGCTTTGTGGTTGCAGCTGAGCCATACTCCTTCTTGAGCACAATCTTCTTGGAAGTGGCCTCATCCTCAGCTGCCACATAGTCTTCATCCTCAGAGTCTGAAGTTCTCTTCCTTCTGGCCCTGGTGGCAGCTTTGGGCAAATTGCTTGGGGTGCTCCAGCTGCCTTCATCTGAGGTGCTAGAGGGACTAGTGCCCTCACTCATCTGAATCTTCTCCTCTGGCTGGTTCTGGCTGTCACTTTGGTCTGACATGCTGCAAACACTGACTGCTGACCCTGTGAATAGATGTAGTTGAGATAGAATGGATGAGCATCACAAAATGCAGAGGTTTTTGCAAAAGAATGATTCAAAAACTTAGTTTTAGTTTTCCATAGAAAGCATTTCGGATCAACCGATTTGCAAACTCGGTGATACCGAAACAGCTTTTGGAACCTAAACTAGTGAACTCGGTCAGATCGAGTCACAGTTCGGTGGCACCGAGACTGCTAGGGTTTCACAGAGTTCTAAACTCGGTCACACCGATTTGCAATTTTTGGTCAGACCGAAAATCACTTGTGCAATGGCTTTAGCCGAATCGGTGGAACCGAGTTTTTCAACTCGGTGGGTCCGAGATGGTTTCGGCAGAAACCTAACCCTAGATTTTCAATTCACATCTAATCTAAGGATTGTTTTGACTGGATAGAATTGTTTCAATCTTGGCAAGAATCATGATGAACACAATGTGCTAGGAATCGGACGAGGATAGCACTGTGATCGAGTCCATACCCTAGTTTGGCGATGAACTCGCTACGGCGGCAACATTGGGGTTGAATTCCGTTGACGACGGTGGAGACCAGCGACAGGAGGCGGCTGGCGATGAAGTCGATGATCCGGAGACCCTGGAGGCAGAGCGAGCTATGCGCGGTCGAAGGGGTTTGGAGAAAGTTTCCAAATTTTTGCCCGTGAGTATATATAGCCCGACCCTGTTGGTGTGACCGAGTGGAATAACTCAGGGGCACCGAGGTGCATAACTGTTGATAGTTGCAGCAACTCGGTGAGACCGAAAAGTTCAAATCGGTTGCACCGAGATTGAAAACCTAGATCGACTTAGTGATCTCGGTATGACCGAAATGGAAGAATTGGTCAGACCGAAACACACAAAGAAGTTTTGGAAGTTTAAGTCTATGACGAATCGGGGACTCCAAGTGCTCCTCACACAGAGTGGTTCGAATCTGACTTGATCAAGTTTTGTGATGCAGCATGAATAGAGTTTGAGACAAGAAAAGCATAGATAGATAGCTAGAGAAGGTTCTTAGGCATTCTTGTTCATCCACTTGGCAAAAGAAAAAGAAGTCAATCAATCAAAGCAACAAGTGGATGTCCTCAAATGAGTTAAATATGCAACCAACATGCTCACACAATAAAATGGCAAAAGAAATATGTGGCAAAGCATGCACAACCAATTCTAGCATCTATCAAACAATTGGCGATGACTAGGTCATCTATATATGAGTATATTGACTTAGGAGTCAAATGAGAACATTTGATCATAGGTCATACTCATTGTTTAAGCTCAAGTGGGGTTACCACTTTTACATAATGCATTGATGTGTTCACACAATTAGAGTTGCTTTGACTCAATTCTTAGAGTTAAGCTCCCCCTAGATGTGAGATCCCCCCTAAGAGGTATGAACTAACCTTGGGTTTTGTCAATGATGACTTCATGTAGGTGTTGAAGATGTGGATGCTCAATGTTGATGAAGATCATTTGGAGCAATCCTTTGGAGTGAGTTGCACTTTCAATACCTACACGAGTTAGTCCCACAAGGAACAAACAAGTATATCCATAGAAATAGAGTGATGCACACACAAGATGATGTCCATGAAAGCATTAGGTTACCTTGTCCCTTGCCTTACCAACAAGAGGATTTGTTACTCCTTGAACTAGTGCCAAAATGATATGAGTGAAGTATGTTGGCGGAGTCACCCTCAAGAACTCTCTAGTTCTTCTTCTTCGAGATCCACATCATCTTGATGGGAATCCTTGTAGTTGTAGTCGTGCTTGATGAAGTAGAACTTGACGTAGTCTTGGGAACCCACTTGACCAAGGCCTTAGGAGCTTCTTCAAATGCATCAATCTCCTCTTGAAGCTTGTCCTTGCCTTTGTGCTTGTGGTCTTGTGGTGGAAGATCATCTTGAGCTTGTGTCCCCTTGAAGGAAGTAGGATCATACTTCTCTTGTTGAGGAACAAACTTCGTCTTGGGGTATTGATCTTCTTCCCACTCAACTCCATTGGCATTGAACTTTCGTTCAAAACCAACACCTTGATTCTTCCGGTGCCTTCCTTGCTTGCGTACAATTTCCTCGAATTGCTTACTCCCGGCAAGGCTCTTGTAAACACCTTTCTCTATGATTCCCTTCAATAAGCTATTTTCTTGCTCAAGGGTAACTTGGCTAAGATAATCATTAGTGGAATCAAGAGTACTACTAGAAGCGACAATATTGGATTTAGCATGATTATTGTTACTACTAGAGGAAAAATCCTTCTTGTTCCTGTTACTAGACTTGACTTTGAGGCATGTAAGTAGATAAGAGTAAACGCTTGGCAATGTAAGAGGAACTTTTCTTGCGAAGATCATTGATTGCTTTTAAGAACTCATGCTCTTTCTCAAGATCGAGCTTTTCAAAACGTAATTTCTCATGAGTCCTTAAAAGTTCTCGATGATTTTCCAAGATAGTTTCATGAGCTAACTTAAGAGTGTTTAGTTCTTTAGTAAGAAGCTCAATCTTCTCCTTATCATTGTCATTCATTTTATCTTGATTAGCATGATTAATTGACGTTTCATCATAGTATTCATCACTAGAGTTGACAACAAGTAAATCATCATCACCTAACAAGTCATCTTCATCACTATTGAAATCAACATACTCGGGGTGTGTTACCTTAGGGCCTTTAGCCATGAAGCATCTTCCAATTCCTTCATTTGGTGAATCAAATATGTCGTAGGAGTTGGTTGACACAAGTGCTAGACCGGCAACACCTTCATCTTGAGTATGTTTGGAGTCGGAGTGATAGCTTCTCTCGGAGTGATGTTCAGAGTCGGAACCGGATACCCATTCACCAACATGAGCTTGATGTCTTCATTTTGTGTAGCTCTTTGATGACTTGTCCTTCATTTCTGAATCCTTGCTTCTCCGGGATGTTCTTCGTTCATAACGATCATCTCCACTCCTCCTCTCTCTTGGCGGTGATTCTTCTCTTATACTTCTTCTCTTGGGAGAATCTTCTCTTCTTTTGTAGGGTGCCGTACACTCATTGGAATAGTGTCCGGGTCTCCCATAATTGTAGCAATTGCTCTCGACTGGAAGATCTTTTGTCATTGTAGGACCTTGACTTGGAGCTTTTCTCTTTGCTTCTACTCTTGTAGAATTTGTTGAAGTTCTTCACCATTAAGCTCAATTCTTTATTGAAGGTTTGTTTCTCACTTGATGATGTAGGAGCTTCACATGAGGCTTTGTAAGCACCACTTGACTTGTTGTGAAGTTCCTCCTTATCCTTGAGTGACATCTCATGAGCAACAATTCTTCCAATGACCTCCGTTGGCTTGAGATTCTTGTAATTGGGCATAATTTGGATCAATGTGCACACGATATCATATTTTCCATCCTATGCTCTTAGGATCTTCTTGATGATGAATTTATCGGTCATCTCTTCACTTCCTAAGCCCGCAATCTCATTTGTGATAAGAGCAAGCCTAGAGTACATTTCAGCGACACCTTCACCATCCTTCATTTTGAACTTGTCAAGCTGACTTTGGAGCACATCCAACTTGGATTCCTTGACGGAGTCAGTACCTTCATGCATATCAATCAAAGTATCCCAAATTTCCTTTGCATTCTCAAGACGGCTGATTTTGTTGAATTCTTCGGGGCACAATCCGTTGAAGAGGATATCACAAGCTTGAGCGTTGTATTGCAGCATCTTAAATTCTTTCGCAGTAGCTTCACGGTTTGGTTCCCTCCCATCAAAGAATTCACCTTGCAAGCCAATACACACAATAGCCCAAACGGAGGGGTTATGTCCGAGAATATGCATTTACATCTTATGCTTCCAACTAGCAAAATTAGTACCATCAAAGTAAGGACCTCTATGGTGATAATTTCCCTCGCTAGACGCCATACTCTCCTAGGTTGTGAAACCAAGGCTATGACCACCCAAAGCTATGGAAATCAAGGCAAATGGAGACCAAAGCTCTGATACCACTTGTAGGATCAGAAGTATGTCTAGAGGGGGGTGATTAGACTACTTGACCAATTAAAAACTTAACCTTTTCTCAATTTTAGTCTTTGGCAGATTTTAACTATCTTAGCACAAGTCAAGCAATCTTCACACAATTCAAGCAAGCATGCAAAGAGTATATGAGCAGCGGAAAGTAAAGCATGCAACTTGTAAGAATGTAAAGGGGAAGGGTTTGGAGAATTCAAACGCAATTTGGAGACACGGTGATTTTTGAGCCGTGGTTCCGATAGGTGGTGCTATCGTACATCCACGTTGATGGAGACATCAACCCACGAAGGGTAACGGTTGCGCGAGTCCATGGAGGGCTCCACCCACGAAGGGTCCACGAAGAAGCAACCTTGTCTATCCCACCATGGCCGTCGCCCACGAAGGACTTGCCTCACTAGCGGTAGATCTTCATGAAGTAGGCAATCTCCTTGCCCTTACAAACTCCTTGGTTCAACTCCACAATCTTGTCAGAGGCTCCCAAGTGACACCTAGCCAATCTAGGAGACACCACTCTCCAAGAAGTAACAAATGGTGTGTTGATGAGGAACTCCTTGCTCTTGTGCTTCAAATGATAGTCTCCCCAACACTCAACTCTCTCTCACAGGATTTGGATCTGGTGGAAAGAAGATTTGAGTGGAAAGCAACTTGGGGAAGGCTAGAGATCAAGATTCATATGGTAGGAATGGAATATCTTGGCCTCAACACATGAGTAGGTGGTTCTCTCTCAGAAATGGTAAGTTGGAAGTGTAGGTTTGTTCTGATGGCTCTCTCCATGAATGAAGAGGAGGTGGAGGGGTATATATAGCCTCCACACAAAATCTAACCGTTACACACAATTTACCAATCTTGGTGGGACCGAATCAACAAACTTGGTCGGACCGATTCATTAAACCTAGTGACCGTTAGTGATTTCGGTGGGACCGACATGCAACTCGGTAGGACCGATATGGTTAGGGTTAGGGCATAACGTAATCTCGGTGAGACCGATTACACAAACTCGGTGAGACCGATTTTGGTAATAAGCTAACCAGAGAGTAGGTTAGGTAAACTCGGTGGGATCGAGTCGCTCATTTCGGTGAGACCGAAATGTTATGAAAAGGAAACAGAGAGTTTACATTGCAATCTCGGTGGGACCGATCGCTCACTTCGGTTAGACCGAAACCTTATGAAGGGAAACAGAGAGATTACAACCCCATCTCGGTGAGACCGAGATCCCTATCGGTGAGACCGATTTGCCTAGGGTTTGTGGCAGTGGCTATGACATCTGAACCCGGTGGCGCCGGAGAGAAAGAGTCGGTGGGGCCGAGTTTGACTTTAGGTTTAGGTCATATGTGGATATGAGAAAGTAGTTGAGGGTTTTTGGAGCATATCATTAAGCACCGTGGAGCAAGAAACTCATTAAGCAACACCTCATCCCCTCTTGATTGTATTGACTTTTCCTATAGACTCAATGTGATCTTGGATCACTAAAATATAAAATGTAGAGTCTTGAGCTTTTGAGCTTGAGCCAATCCTTTTATCCTTAGAATTTTGAGGGATCCACTTTCCTCATCCATGCCATGCTATTCATTGAGCTTTTCCTGAAATGTTTGTTTTGGAAAGATGTTAGCTCAATGAGCTATATGTTGTTAGGAATTACGAAATCCACCTAGGGATAGTTGCACTTTCAAAAGTCCTTCTAGTTTCATATTTCTTTTAGGTAGCGAACGTTAAGCGTGCGTAGAGTTGTATCGGTGGTCGATAGAACTTGAGGGAATATTTGTTCTACCTTTAGCTCCTCGTTCGGTTTGACACTATTACTTATCGAAAGAGGCTACAATTGATCCCCTATACTTGTGGGTTATCAAGGTGGCTGCGTTTTGAAGTTGGCTTGGCAAGCCTATCACAACCCTCTGTGGAAATATGCCCTAGAGGCAGTAATAAAGTTATTATTTATTTCCTTAATTTATGATAAATGTTTATTATTCATGCTAGAATTGTATTAACCGGAAACTTAGTACATGTGTGAATACATAGACAAAACCTATAGTCCCTAGTATGCCTCTACTTGACTAGCTCGTTAATCAAAGATGGTTATGTTTCCTAACCAGAGACATGTGTTGTATAATGTGATAGACATGACCCATCCGCTAGCTTAGCATTATGATCGTGCCAGTTTCATTGCTACTGTTTTCTTCATGACTTATACAAGTTCCTCGGACTATGAGATTATGCAACTCCCGAATACTGGAGGAACACTTTGTGTGCTACCAAACATCACAACATAAATGGGTGATTATAAAGGTGCTCTTCAGGTGTCTCCGAAGGTGTTTGTTGGGTTGGCATAGATCGAGATTAGGATTTGTCACTCCGTGTTCCGGAGAGGTATCTCTGGGCCCTCTCGGTAATACTCATCACTATAAGCCTTGCAAGCATTGTGACTAATGAGTTAGTTGCGGGATGAAGTATTACGGAACGAGTAAAGAGACTTGCCGGTAACGATATTGAACTAGGTATTGAGATACCGATGATTGAATCTTGGGCAAGTAACATACGGTTGACAAAGGGAACAACGTATGTTGTTATGCGGTTTGACCGATGAAGATCTTCGTAGAATATGTAGGAACCAATATGAGCATCCAGGTTCCGCTATTGGTTATTGACCGAAGACGTGTCTCGGTCATGTCTACATAGTTCTCAAACCCATAGGGTCCGCACGCTTAACGTTCGTTGACGATTGGTATTATGAGTTTATGTGTTTTGATGTACCGAAGATTGTTCGGAGTCCCGGATGTGATCACGGACATGACGAGGAGTCTCGAAATGGTCGAGACATAAAGATTGATATATTGGACAAAGAAGTTTCGAATAAAACCGGAGTGCCGGGGGGGGGGGTTACCGGAACCCCCCGGGGAGTGTGGGCCATATTGGGCTTTAGTGGGAGAGAAGAGGAGGCGTCCAGGTGGAGGGCACGTCCCCCAAGCCCAATCCGAATTGGGTGGGGGCCCGGCCCCCCTTTCCT
>NC_057801.1:696396609-696398672 GCF_018294505.1 Triticum aestivum
GTCCGCACGCTTAACGTTCGTTGACGATTGGTATTATGAGTTTATGTGTTTTGATGTACCGAAGATTGTTCGGAGTCCCGGATGTGATCACGGACATGACGAGGAGTCTCGAAATGGTCGAGACATAAAGATTGATATATTGGACAAAGAAGTTTCGAATAAAACCGGAGTGCCGGGGGGGGGGGGTTACCGGAACCCCCCGGGGAGTGTGGGCCATATTGGGCTTTAGTGGGAGAGAAGAGGAGGCGTCCAGGTGGAGGGCACGTCCCCCAAGCCCAATCCGAATTGGGTGGGGGCCCGGCCCCCCTTTCCTTCCCTCTCTCTCCCCCTTCCTTCCTCTCCTACTGCAACCAGGGAAGGGGGAATCCTACTCCCACCGGGAGTAGGACTCCCCCCTTGGGCGCGCCATGAGAGGGTCGGCCGTCCCCCTCCTCCACTCCTTTATATACGGGGGAGGGGGGCACCCCATAGACAGACAAGTTGATTGTTTAGCCATGTGTGGTGCCCCCCTCCACAGTTACACACCTCGGTCATATCGTCGTAGTGCTTAAGCGAAGCCCTACGCCGGTAACTTCATCATCACCGTCACCACGCTGTCGTGCTGACGAAACTCTCCCTTGACCTCAGTTGGATCTAGAGTTCACAGGACATCACTGAGCTGAACGTGTGTAGATCACGGAGGTGTCGTACCTTCGGTGCTAGGATCGGTTGGATCGTGAAGACGTACGACTACATCAACCGTGTTTTCATAACGCTTCCGCTTTCGGTCTATGAGGGTACGTAGACAACACTCTACCCTCTCATTGCTATGCATCACCTAGTGATAGATCTTGCGTGATCATAGGAATTATTTTTGAAATTACCGCGTTCCCCAACAGTGGCATCCGAGCCAGGTCTATGTGTAGATGTTATATGCACGAGTAGAACACAAAGAGTTGTGGGTGATAATAGTCATATTGCTTACCAGCATGTCATACTTTGATTCGGCGGTATTGTTGGATGAAGCGGCTTAGACCGACATTACACGTACGCTTACGCGAGACTGGTTCTACCGACGTGCTTCGCACGTAGGTGGCTGGTGAGTGTCTGTTTCTCCAACTTTAGTTGAATCGAGTGTGGCTACGCCCGGTCCTTGTTGAAGGTTAAAACATCACACTTGACGAAAAATCATTGTGGTTTTGATGCGTAGGTAAGAACGGTTCTTGCTAGAAGCCCGTAGCAGCCACGTAAAACTTGCAACAACAAAGCAGAGGACATCTAACTTGTTTTTGCAGCGCTTGCTGTGATCTGATATGGTCAAGGCATGATGTGATATAAATTGTTGTATGAGATGATCATGTTTTGTAACAAAGTTATCGGTAACTGGCAGGAGCCATATGGTTGTCGCTTTATTGTATGCAATGCAATCGCCATGTAATTGTTTTACTTTATCACTAAGCGGTAGCGATAGTCGTAGTAACAATAGTTGGCGAGACGACAACGATGCTACGATGGAGATCAAGGTGTCGCGCCGGTGACGATGGCGATCATGACGATGCTTCGGTGATGGAGATCATGAGCACAAAATGATGATGGCCATATCATGTCACATATTTTGATTGCATGTGATGTTTATCCTTTTGTGACGCCCGGATAATTAAGCTACAGTGATCCCACGCTAATGGTGCCACGTCACCACGGTTACCGCTACTAATCTATCATTAGATCAAAACCGGTCCAAATCAAATTCAAAGTTTGGTAAATAATAAAAGTTTTCAGACATTAAAATAAAAATGTTCGGTTTGTACTAAATATTACATAGATAAATATGGTGTAGTAAACACATTTTTATAAAAGGCCTAAATAATTTAAAATGATTTAAAACAGAAAAGTAAATAAATAAAAGAAAAGAAAATACGAAAAAGAAAAACTAAACAAACAAACAAAGAAAAAAACCCCGGGCTTCGGCCCGGCAGGCCGCAAGCCCCCCCCCTCCTTGGGCCTCGGCCCACCAGGTCCAGCCGGCCGGCCTCCCCCACTCCTTATCCACTACAACCCCCACCCGACCGAACCCTAATCCACCA
>NC_057801.1:696399246-696406753 GCF_018294505.1 Triticum aestivum
ATCTGGAGCCGCCGCCGCCCGTCTCCGGCTCGCCTCCACCCCTCGCTCCTCTTCCCCGACCTGATCTGGATCGGGAAGGGGCAATGAGCCCGACGCCCCCTTCATCAACGCCGTTGCCGTACGACACAACCGCCGCACGTGGACAATGTCGCCGCCTCGTGCCGCCACTACCTCGTCGGACCGCCTCCCCGTCTTCGTCGATCGTCCCCGTCCTCCTCCCCACGGGTCGCCCCCGAGCCTCGACGCCCATGTGCCCCTGCAAACGCCGGTGAGGCCCTCGGCCTCCGCCTCCCCTCTCCCCTTCCTTTCGTCCGCGCTCACCGCGCCCGGCCGCGTCCCGCAGCTCCGCACGACGCGAGCCCCGCACCTAGTGTGTCCCCGCTCGTCCGCCCGCGGCCTGCCGGCGTCGCCCGCTTGTGCGCCCCGTGTTGGAGCCGCCTTCCCCCTGCCATCGCCCTGACTCCGCCCCGGTGCGTTCGCGCCTCACCTGGCTCACGCCCGACGCATGGCCGCGCCCCTGCTCCTCTGTGAGTCGCTGCGCCTGCTGTGCTGCTCTCCCCTGCGCGCTCGGACGGCTCACCGCCTCGCACACGCCCCGTCTCGTGCGCGCCCACCATGGCCGTCTCCCCTGCTGCTGCTCTTGCCGCCATCCCGTGGCGCCGCCCTCCGTTCCCTTGGCCGGCGTGGTGGGCGCCCGCGGCCACGCCGGCGGCCTCGCCATGCCCGTGGCTGCCCCCTCCTTCCTGTCGATCTGGGCGCTCGCCCAGTCGGGCGCCGACGCCCAGCGCCCGCACCACTATGGCCTCTAAGCCAATGACGAAGGGGCCCCACGCCCCCAGAGAACGTGTCTGTTAAAAAAAAGAAGTTAAAAAAATATATATAAAAAATAAATCAATAATAAATAATAAAATTAATTAATTAATTAATTAATTCTAATTAACTTAATTAATTCTAATTAACTTAGCTAATTAAGATTAATTAATCTAATGACTAATTAACTACTGTTAATTAGCTAACAGAGTATGACAGTGGGGCCCACCCCCTATTATTACTAATTAGGTTAATTAAAATGTTTAATTAAAAATGTGTCACTGACCAGTGGGACCCACTGGTCAAGTTGACCAGTCAACTCTGTTGACTGCTGACATCAGCATGACATCATGCTGATGTCATTATTCCATTTTCGAATTAATTTAAATGACTAATTAAATTCCAGAAATTAATAAAATCTTTAGAAAATCATAACTTTTAATCCGTAACTCGGATTAAATTATTTTCAACATGAAAGTTGCTCTGAACGACGAGATGATTCCGGATACGCAACCCGTTCGTCCGCCACACCCCCCTAACCTATCGAACTCGCAACTTTCCCCCTCCGGCTCCTCTGCCCGAAAACACGGAACCCCGGGAATACTTCCCAGATGCTTCCCCCCTTCACCGGTATCACCTCATACCGCGTTAGAACACGTCTAGCTCTGCCTGTTATCCTGTTATGCACTTGCTTGCTATGTATTTACTGTTTCTCCCCCCTCTTCTCTTCGGTAGACCCCGTGACGATGCTGATGCCCCAGTTCGACTATGGTGTTGGTGACTCGTCCTTCTTGCCAGAGCAACCAGGCAAGCCCCCTCCCCCCTTGATCACCAGATATCGCCTATTCTACTCTATACTGCTTGCATTAGAGTAGTGTAGCATGTTACTGCTTTCTGTTATACCTATCCTGATGCATAGCCTGTCCTTGATACTACTGTTGTTACCTTTACCTGCAATCCTATATGCTTAGTATAGGAGGCTAGTATATTCATCTGTGGCCCTACATTCTTGTCCGTCAGCCGTGCTATACTATCGGGCCGTGATCACTCGGGAGGTGATCACGGGTATATACTATATACTTTATACATGATACATGTGGAGACTAAAGTCGGGTCGGCTGGTGGAGCACCCGCGAGTGGATCTTTGTGGCGGAGCGACAGGGCAGGTTGAGACCGCCTAGGAGAGAGGTGGGCCTGGCCCTATTCGGCGTTCGCGGATACTTAACACGCTTAACAAGATCTTGGTATTTGATCTGAGTTGGCTACGAGCCTATACGCACTAACCAACTATGTGGGAAAGATATGGGCACTCGGCGTCGTGGTATCAGCCGAAGCACTTCGTGACGCCAGCGACTGAGTGGAGCGCGCCGGATTGGAACGTAAGCCTGCTCTTGTATTAAGGGGCTAGTTCTGCTTTCGGCCGCGTACGCAACAGGTGTGCTATGGGCGATGGGCCCAGACCCCTGTGCACTTAGGTTTAGACCGGCGTGCTGGCCTCTCTGTTGAGCCTAGGTGGGGCTGCGACGTGTTGATCTTCCGAGGCCGGGCATGACCCAGGAAAGTGTGTCCGGCCAAATGGGATCAAGCGTGTTGGGTAAGTTGGTGCACCCCTGCAGGGAAGTTAATCTATTCGAATAGCCGTGATCTTCGGTAACAGGACGACTTGGAGTTGTACCTTGACCTTATGACAACTAGAACCGGATACTTAATAAAACACACCCTTCCAAGTTCCACAGACAACCCGGTGATCCCTTTTCGACAGGGCGACGAGGAGGGGATCGCCGGGTAGGATTATGCTATGTGATGCTACTGGAGATGCTACTTGGAGATGCTACTTGGAGGACTTCAATCTACTCTCTTCTACATGCTGCAAGACGGAGGCTGCCAGAAGCGTAGTCTTCGACAGGATTAGCTATCCCCCTTTTATTCTGGCTTTCTGCAGTTCAGTCCACCGATATGGCCTTTTACACATATACCCATGCATATGTAGTGTAGCTCCTTGCTTGCGAGTACTTTGGATGAGTACTCACGGTTGCTTTTCTCCCTCTTTTCCCCTTTCCCTTCTACCTGGTTGTCGCAACTAGATGCTGGAGCCCTGGAGCCAGACGCCACCGTCGACGACGACCCCTACTACACCGGAGGTGCCTACTACTACGTGCAGCCCGCTGACGATGACCAGGAGTAGTTAGGAGGATCCCAGGCAGGAGGCCTGCGCCTCTTTCGATCTGTATCCCAGTTTGTGCTAGCCTTCTTAAGGCAAACTTGTTTAACTTATGTCTGTACTCAGATATTGTTGCTTCCGCTGACTCGTCTATGATAGTGCACTTGTATTCGAGCCCTCGAGGCCCCTGGCTTGTATTATGATGCTTGTATGACTTATTTATGTTTTAGAGTTGTGTTGTGATATCTTCCCGTGAGTCCCTGATTTTGATCGTACACGTTTGCGTGCATGATTAGTGTATGATTGAATCAGGGGCGTCACAAGTTGGTACCAGAGCCGACTGCCTGTAGGAATCCCCTTTCCAACTCCTTGGCCGAAGTTGAGTCTAGTCATTGCAAAACTTTTACTAACTTGGCTGTCTGCCTTACGGGCCCACGTCGCCATTGGGTGGTATTAGGATCTTTTATTCCTCGACCTATACTCTGGGACTCTTATCTCTCTTCTATTCGGGTTAAATGATTTTTGCTAAATCTAACATTAGGATCTCGTTATCACTTTCACCCGGAGAGCCCCTTATTAATGATGATCGTCTGCGGCACGTGAAGACCCTGAAGATACTCTCCGCTGTTAACCCGAGAACTTATGTTCATCGCATTTGCAATTCCCCTTCTACCGTCAACCCTTATGGATAACTACTTGCAGTTGTTATTCTTACATTCATCCCCAGTTGGTCTTGTTATTACCAGATACCTCAAAACACTCGTCGTTGTTTCGATAATCCTTTGAGCTTATCGCCTTGCTGTTCTTTGTCACCTGAATACCCCTATGGATAATTCTCGCACTTATCGAGTATCCGCTCATCCCCCAGTTGTTCATGTGTTTCACAATGGTCTTCGAAATACTATTGATCCTCCAAAAATCCTTAATAGCTTATTGCTCTGCAATACTTGTCTGCTTGCATTATGGATGCTTTCCATATGTCTGGCAATATTCGTTAGTATCCTTAGGCACCGTCATTTTGATCCTATTGATTCAGCATGTGTGCGAATGCACACAATCATCTACCAACCCTTCTAAATTATCCTTCCGGCTCACACATCATTTTTGAACATGAGCTGGTTCTCGACCAAACTATTTGTCGTCAATTGTGCCTCTGGTATATCCAACTTATCCATCCTTGATCAGAGCGACTGCTTCTGATCCTTTGTTTTGGAAATCGAAATTCCTTTATTATCTAAGCATCAAATTATTCCGATGTTCTATAATATGATGCCCGTGCATTCTTCTTCCTCTGGTTGAGTACCGATGCTCACATCAGATCCCTTGTGGACCATCGGTTCCTTTGTTGGATTTTATCCGACAGTGTCCTTCATATTGAATAACCTTGAGAGCCTTTCCATGGGTATATAATGCCTTGGTAAATTATATCATCTGCTTTTGAACAATGCTCTACTTTCGAGCTTGTATTATTTACCCCAAAGTTTGTGGTATATGTTCGTAAGATGCCCTGATGGGTTGAACCTATGCCTTCCTTACTATGTGTGAACTCGGAAGTTTTCACGGGTCATACTCATCTGGTATTTCACCAGGTAAAACTTTCAACACTAATGCCATTATCGAAACGAGAAGTGAATGTAAGGTTATGCTTTGGAGAAGTGGGAGTCGACCTTGAACTTTGTGTTCATGCCCATGGAACCGAGGTGGAACTTATCATGGAAACTTCTTGTAATAATAACTATTTCCTTGGTATAATATCATCTGGTACCTGTGAATTGATCCTTTGCTATCATGGCTCCGACCATGATTGATCCCCTTTGATTCCATTTCTCAGACAAGATGAAGTACTTGTCTTCTGCAGATCACTTCACGTGTCCACCCTCTACTCTGCTCTACCGTCGAGTATTACAATCTGGTATCTCAAGGATATCATGGAACATCATAACTTCTTATGGGTTCTTCATCAATTGTTATTACTCACTAGGTCCAATTGTTCTTAGGTTCTAGGTTGTTGTCAACCGAGAACACCGAGTAGTGAAATTATTCCGCACTATAAATCAAATACCCCTAGTATTTTTACTGGGAAATTCTGAATTCAATCTGGTCATTCCTAGACTATCGGCTGCATCCTGGTCTTGCTATCTTTGACTGTGCTACCTCGTCCTCCTCTGGTGCTCGAGTTCTTAAGTGTGTGAGCACGACTTACGTCGGGCTTTCAACATCATGTTGCTTGTCTTGAAAGGCAACTTTGGTTGTGAGCTTGCTTCTTATATGTTGATCCTATAACTTGTCACTTCATTATTCCTTTTCTTGTTGCCGTTGATGTTTGATTGCATCTTCATGAAACCTTTCGACAAAGGGTCTATGATGTGTAAATTCAAAACTTCTAGCAACCCTATTGCTTTGCAGTTATTGGTCTATAGTTTCATTCTAAGGCTATTTGCTTATTGAATCATCATTCAGACATTGATCGTGCTACCTAGTCCAGATTCCTGGGTGCACCCTTCTATCATTGTTCAGTTGTGTATGTTTCCCTCGAGCATACATCATCATATCATTTGATCTGACAAATGATATTTCCTTGTTCACCTAATTGTGGAAATCCATCCTTTGGAATTCTCGATGAATTGTTGTTGAGCCTATCAGCCACCTCCTCATCCTCTCCTTGGTTTACTGATGAACTCTTATTTCAGAGCTCACTTCCATAGTTCATTTCTGAGAATCTCACAATGTCATCTCGTCAAATTGTATTGCACCTTTTCTTCTCAGGCATCCTGAGTCTGAGGTATCCTGACACCAATCAAATCTGAATCTCGGTCGGATATGATGGTTGGAACATATTTCCAAGAGTTATAACGTTGGTCTTTGTATGACCCGATGAGGTGGTGTCATACCTAGCCCACCTAGCCGGAGGACCTATTGTTAATGTTTCCTTTTTAACAAGGTTATCCATTCTTCCCTGAGGAAATTGTAAGACTTATTCTACAAGTTATCCTGATGGATCCTTTGTGTTTCCAAAGTCTGATCTTCACCTGATGACCATGTCAAAGCTATCTCGAAGCATGTCAATGGTACTCCGATTTTTAACAGGAACATTTGAAGCACGATGCTAATCTTTATTTATCATTTATCCTAACACCGTTGTATGGGTAATATCATGATATTCCTCCCCCCTTACCTAAAGGGGTTTTCTACGTTATATCCTGTCATGAATATCATGCGTTGCTTGCCCTTGGGAAGGATATACCCCCTGATATATGTGTTTAAACACATTTTCCTTTCCATTGTTCTGTTTAATCTGATAATCTTATTTTCCTTTCCATTGGTTGGTTTAACCTTTATTGAGGTCTATATAATCTAAGCAGTATTATTCTCCTGCTTATGTAAACACCTCGGTGTACAACTCTGTCAGTAAGACCCTGTTACTATTGTTGATGACATTTCAGTAACCACCGATGGACGAGAACTTTGCCTATTGGTCCGCCTCGTTTCAACGAGCAGGAAAATGGTTCTCCTTGTCCCTCGCCTTGGTACCGATGTAGTTGCTGACATATAACTGACAGGCTAACCTCTGACATGCCTTACTTGCATGATCGTGCAAGACATCACCGCCTTCCTACTTTTAACCCACATGGTGGGCCCATAAGCCACAGTTCCACAGGATCGAAACCTGACTCTCCTGTACACCCCCTGTTCCCAAAGTTATTCCTCACGCGTGGCCTAGTGTGTAATTCACGAGCCACCTTCCGATGAGATCATCAATCTGGTATCAGACGCAATACTTATTCCCATTGCTCTGAACCCCTTTCCCACTTCGCTTCAGGCAACGAACGATTGCCTATGCGCTTGAAACTTCTATTTTTGCACCTTCTTGCTTTGCTCTCAATATTGTCTTAAATTTCAATTCGAGAGTTACTTTACGCCACCTTCCTCGTTGTTGTCTACCAGATAGTCTACCCTGCAGAGGTCCATTCTTCCGGTATACCCCCTTAATCTTTCGTTAGTATGATGAAGACTACAAAGGAAGAATGGCCACTTCATCATGATGGCCTGGAGCAGAGAAATGAAGACATCACCAAAAAGGGATCAACTACTTCGGAAAGAGCAATTAAAACCGAGAACACTCGCTAGAATTTCGTAACTAGAATCTTCTTCCCCCTTACGCCTCCTAAATCTCGGGACGAGATTTCTTGTAGTGGAGGAGAATTGTGACGCCCGGATAATTAAGCTACAGTGATCCCACGCTAATGGTGCCATGTCACCACGGTTACCGCTACTAATCTATCATTAGATCAAAACCGGTCCAAATCAAATTCAAAGTTTGGTAAATAATAAAAGTTTTCAGACATTAAAATAAAAATGTTCGGTTTGTACTAAATATTACATAGATAAATATGGTGTAGTAAACACATTTTTATAAAAGGCCTAAATAATTTAAAATGATTTAAAACAGAAAAGTAAATAAATAAAAGAAAAGAAAATACCAAAAAGAAAAACTAAACAAACAAACAAAGAAAAAAACCCCGGGCTTCGGCCCGG
>NC_057801.1:696407274-696442308 GCF_018294505.1 Triticum aestivum
GATCTGGAGCCGCCGCCGCCCGTCTCCGGCTCGCCTCCACCCCTCGCTCCTCTTCCCCGACCTGATCTGGATCGGGAAGGGGCAATGAGCCCGACGCCCCCTTCATCAACGCTGTTGCCGTACGACACAACCGCCGCACGTGGACAATGTCGCCGCCTCGTCCCGCCACTACCTCGTCGGACCGCCTCCCCGTCTCCGTCGATCGTCCCCGTCCTCCTCCCCACGGGTCGCCCCCGAGCCTCGACGCCCATGTGCCCCTGCAAACGCCGGTGAGGCCCTCGGCCTCCGCCTCCCCTCTCCCCTTCCTTTCGTTCGCGCTCACTGCGCCCGGCCGCGTCCCGCAGCTCCACACGACGCGAGCCCCGCACCTAGTGTGTCCCCGCTCGTCCGCCCGCGGCCTGCCGGCGTCGCCCGCTTGTGCGCCCCGTGTTGGAGCCGCCTTCCCCCTGCCATCGCCCCGACTCCGCCCCGGTGCGTTCGCGCCTCACCCGGCTCACGCCCGACGCATGGCCGCGCCCCTGCTCCTCTGTGAGCCGCTGCGCCTGCTGTGCTGCTCTCCCCTGCGCGCTCGGACGGCTCACCGCCTCGCACGCGCCCCGTCTCGTGCGCGCCCACCATGGTCGTCTCCCCTGCTGCTGCTCTTGCCGCCATCCCGTGGCGCCGCCCTCCGTTCCCTTGGCCGGCGTCGTGGGCGCCGGCGGCCACGCCGGCGGCCTCGCCATGCCCGTGGCTGCCCCCCCCTTCCTGTCGATCTGGGCGCTCGCCCAGTCGGGCGCCGACGCCCAGCACCCGCACCACTATGGGCTCTAAGCCAATGACGAAGGGGCCCCACGCCCCCACAGAACGTGTCTGTTAAAAAAAAGAAGTTAAAAAATATATATATATAAATAAATCAATAATAAATAATAAAATTAATTAATTAATTAATTAACTTAATTAATTCTGATTAACTTAGCTAATTAAGATTAATTAATCTAATGACTAATTAACCTAATTAACTACTGTTAATTAGCTAACAGAGTATGACAGTGGGGCCCACCCCCTATTATTACTAATTAGGTTAATTAAAATGTTTAATTAAAAATGTGTCACTAACCAGTGGGACCCACTGGTCAAGTTGACCGGTCAACTCTGTTGACTGCTGACATCAGCATGACATCATGCTGATGTCATTATTCCATTTTCGAATTAATTTAAATGACTAATTAAATTCCAGAAATTAATAAAATCTTTAGAAAATCATAACTTTTAATCCGTAACTCGGATTAAATTATTTTCAACATGAAAGTTGCTTTGAACGACGAGATGATTCCGGATACGCAACCCGTTCGTCCGCCACACCCCCCTAACCTATTGAACTCGCAACTTTCCCCCTTCGGCTCCTCTGCCCGAAAACACGGAACCCCGGGAATACTTCCCGGATGCTTCCCCCCTTCACCGGTATCACCTCATACCGCGTTAGAACACGTCTAGCTCTGCTTGTTATCCTATTATGCACTTGCTTGCTATGTATTTTCTGTTTCTCCCCCCTCTTCTCTTCGGTAGACCCCGTGACGATGTTGATGCCCTAGTTCGACTACGGTGTTGGTGACTCGTCCTTCTTGCCAGAGCAACCAGGCAAGCCCCCTCCCCCCTTGATCACCAGATATCGCCTATTCTACTCTATACTGCTTGCATTAGAGTAGTGTAGCATGTTACTGCTTTCTGTTATACCTATCCTGATGCATAGCCTGTCCTTGATACTACTGTTGTTACCTTTACCTGCAATCCTATATGCTTAGTATAGGAGGCTAGTATATTCATCTGTGGCCCTACATTCTTGTTCGTCAGCCGTGCTATACTATCGGGCCGTGATCACTCGGGAGGTGATCACGGGTATATACTATATACTTTATACATGATACATGTGGAGACTAAAGTCAGGTCGGCTGGTGGAGCACCCGCGAGTGGATCTTTGTGGCGGAGCGACAGGGCAGGTTGAGACCGCCTAGGAGAGAGGTGGGCCTGGCCCTATTCGGCGTTCGCGGATACTTAACACGCTTAACGTGATCTTGGTATTTGATCTGAGTTGGCTACGAGCCTATATGCACTAACCAACTACGTGGGAAAGATATGGGCACTCGGCGTCGTGGTATCAGCCGAAGCACTTCGTGACGCCAGCGACTGAGTGGCGCGCGCCGGATTGGAATGTAAGCCTGCTCTTGTATTAAGGGGCTAGTTCTGCTTTCGGCTGCGTACGCAACGTGCAGGTGTGCTATGGGCGATGGGCCCAGACCCCTGTGCGCTTAGGTTTAGACCGGCGTGCTGGCCTCTCTGTTGAGCCTAGGTGGGGCTGCGACGTGTTGATCTTCTGAGGCCGGGCATGACCCAGGAAAGTGTGTCCGGCCAAATGGGATCAAGCGTGTTGGGTAAGTTGGTGCACCCCTGCAGGGAAGTTAATCTATTCGAATAGCCGTGATCTTCGGTAACAGGACGACTTGGAGTTGTACCTTGACCTTATGACAACTAGACCCGGATACTTAATAAAACACACCCTTCCAAGTTCCACAGACAACCCGGTGATCGCTTTTCCACAGGGTGACGAGGAGGGGATCGATGGGTAGGATTATGCTATGTGATGCTACTGGAGATGCTACTTGGAGATGCTACTTGGAGATGCTACTTGGAGGACTTCAATCTACTCTCTTCTACATGCTGCAAGACGGAGGCTGCCAGAAGCGTAGTCTTCGACAGTATTAGCTATCCCCCTTTTATTCTGGCTTTCTGCAGTTCAGTCCACCGATATGGCCTTTTACACATATACCCATGCATATGTAGTGTAGCTCCTTGCTTGCGAGTACTTTGGATGAGTACTCACGGTTGCTTTTCTCCCTCTTTTCCCCTTTCCCTTCTACCTGGTTGTCGCAACCAGATGCTGGAGCCCTGGAGCCAGACGCCACCGTCGACGACGACCCCTACTACACCGGAGGTGCCTACTACTACGTGCAGCCCGCTGACGACGACCAGGAGTAGTTAGGAGGATCCCAGGCAGGAGGCCTGCGCCTCTTTCGATCTGTATCCCAGTTTGTGCTAGCCTTCTTAAGGCAAACTTGTTTAACTTATGTCTGTACTCAGATATTGTTGCTTCCGCTGACTCGTCTATGATCGAGCACTTGTATTCGAGCCCTCGAGGCCCCTGGCTTGTATTATGATGCTTGTATGACTTATTTATGTTTTAGAGTTGTGTTGTGGTATCTTCCCGTGAGTCCCTGATTTTGATCGTACACGTTTGCGTGCATGATTAGTGTACGATTGAATCGGGGGTGTCACACCTTTATGCATCTTATTTTTCTTAAAACGTCGATAGCATTATAAGATGACCCCTTACTAAATTTCAAGTTACAAGTGTTCTCCCTGAGTATGCACCGTTGCTATAGTTCGTCGTGTCGAGACACCACGTGATGATCGGGTGTGATAAGCTCTATGTTCACATAAAATGGGTGCAAGCCAGTTTTGCACACACAGAATACTCGGGTTAAACTTGACGAGCCTAGCATATGCAGATATGGCCTCGGAACACTAAGACCGAAAGGTCGAGCGTGAATCATATAGCAGATATGATCAACATAGTGATGTTCACCATTGAAAACTAGTCCATCTCACGTGATGATCGGACATGGTTTAGTTGATTTGGATCACGTGATCACTTAGATGATTAGAGGGATGTCAATCTAAGTGGGAGTTCTTAAGTAATATGATTAATTGAACTTTAATTTATCATGAACTTAGTACTTGATAGTATTTTGCATGTCTATGTTGTTGTAGATCAATGGCCCGTGCTACCGTTCCTTTGAATTTTAATGCGTTCCTAGAGAAAGCTAAGTTGAAAGATGATGGCAGCAACTACACGGACTAGGTTCGTAATTTGAGGATTATCCTCATTGCTGTACAGAAGAATTACGTCCTGGAAGCACCGTTAGGTGTACCACCCGCGCCTGCAACTGCAGACATTGTGAATGCCCGGCAGACGCGTGTTCATGACTACTAGATAGTTCAGTGTGCCATGCTTTATGGCTTAGAACCAGGACTTCAACGACGTTTTGAACGTCAAGGAGCATATGAGATGTTCCAGGAGTTGAAGTTAATATTTCAAGCAAATGCCCGGATTGAGAGATATGAAGTCTCCAATAAGTTCTGCAGCT
Organism: Triticum aestivum; assembly: GCF_018294505.1. Taxonomy (NCBI): domain Eukaryota; kingdom Viridiplantae; phylum Streptophyta; class Magnoliopsida; order Poales; family Poaceae; genus Triticum; species Triticum aestivum. The sequence continues at coordinate 696,411,456 of NC_057801.1, forward strand.
GTAAAATGGAGGAGAATAGTTCTACCAGTGAACTATACTCAGAATGTCTGGGTACCACAACCACTTGACTCAACTGGGAGTTAATCTTCCTGATGATAGTGTCATTGACAGAGTTCTTCAGTCACTGCCACCAAGCTACAAAAGTTTCGTGATGAACTATAATATGCAAGGGATGAACAAGACTATTCCCGAGCTCTTCGCGATGCTAAAAGTTGCGGAGGTAGAAATCAAAAAGGAGCATCAAGTGTTGATGGTCAATAAGGTCACTAGTTTCAAGAAAAAGGGTAAATGGAAGAAGGGGAACTTCAAGAAGAACGGCAAAAAGGTTGTTGCTCAAGAGAAGAAACCCAAGTCTGGACCTAAGCCTGAAATGGAGTGCTTCTACTGCAAAGGGACTGTTCACTGGAAGCGGAACAGCCCCAAGTATTTGGCGGATAAGAAGGATGGAAAAGTGAAAGGTATATTCGATATACATGTTATTGATGTGTACTTAACCAATGCTCGCAGTAGCGCCTGGGTATTTGATACTGGTTATGTTGCTCATATTTGCAACTCAAAACAGGGGCTACGGATTAAGCGAAGATCGTCTAAGGACGAGGTGACGATGCGCGTGGGAAATGATTCCAAAGTCGATGTGATCGTGGTCGGCACGCTACCTCTACATCTACCATCGGGATTAGTTTTAGACCTGAATAATTATTATTTGGTGCCAGCGTTGAGCATGAACATTATATCTGGATCTTGTTTAATGCGAGACGGTTATTCATTTAAATCAGATAATAATGGTTGTTCTATTTATATGAGTAATATCTTTTATGGTCATGCACCCTTGCTAAGTGGTCTATTTTTATTGAATCTCGATAACAGTGATACACATATTCATAGTGTTGAAGACAAAAGATATAAATTTAATAATGATAGTGCAACTTATTTGTGGCACTGCCGTTTGGGTCATATCGGTGTAAAGCGCATGAAGAAACTCCATGCTGATGGACTTTTGGAATCACTTGATTATGAATCACTTGGTGGTTGCGAACTGTGCCTTATGGGCAAGATGACTAAAACCCTGTTCTCCGGAACAATGGAACGAGCTACTGACTTATTGGAAATAATACTACTGATGTATGTGGTCCAATGAGTGTTGAGGCTCGTGGCGATTATCGTTATTTTCTTACCTTCACAGATGATTTGAGCAAATATGGTTATATCTACTTCATGAAGCATAAGTCTGAAACATTTGGAAAGTTCAAAGAATTTCAGAGTGAAGTGGAAAATCATCATAACAAGAAAATAAAGTTTCTACGCTCTGATCGTGGAGGAGAATATTTGAGTTACGAGTTTGGTCTTCATTTGAAACAACATGGGATAGTTTCACAACTAACGCCACCTGGAACACCATAGCGAAATGGTGTGTCCGAACATCGTAACCATACTTTATTGGATATGGTGCGATCTATGATGTCTCTTACTAATTTACCGCTATCGTTTTGGGGTTATTCTTTAGAGACGGCTGCATTCACTTTAAATAGGGCACCATCAAAATCCGTTGAGACGACGCCTTATGAACTATGGTTTGGCAAGAAACCAAAGTTGTCGTTTCTTAAAGTTTGGGGTTGTGATGCTTATGTGAAAAAGCTTCAACATGATAAGCTCGAACCCAAATCGGAGAAGTGCGTCTTCATAGGATACCCAAAGGAAACTGTTGGGTACACCTTCTATCACAGATCTGAAGACAAAATCTTTGTTGCTAAGAATGGATCCTTTCTAGAGAAGGAGTTTCTTTCGAAAGAAGTGAGTGGGAGGAAAGTAGAACTTGATGAGGTAATTTTAACTTCTCCCTCATTGGAAAGTAGTTCATCACATAAATCAGTTCCCGTGATTCCTACACCAATTAGTGAGGAAGCTAATGATGATGATCATGAAACTTCAGATCAGGTTACTATCGAACCTCGTAGGTCTTCCAGAGTAAGATCCACACCAGATTGGTACGGTAATCCTGTTCTGGAAGTCATGTTACTAGACCATGATGAACCTACGAACTATGAGGAAGCGATGATGAGCCCAGATTCCGCAAAATGGCTTGAGGCCATGAAATCTGAGATGGGATCCATGTATGAGAACAAAGTGTGGACTATGGTGGACTTGCCCGATGATCGGAAAGCCATAGAAAATAAATGGATCTTCAAGAAGAAGACCGACGCTGACGATAATGTTACTATCTACAAAACTCGACTTCTTGCGAAAGGTTTTCGACAAGTTCAAGGAGTTGACTACGATGAGACTTTCTCACCTGTAGCGATGCTTAAGTCTGTCCGGATCATGTTAGCAATTGCTGCATTTTATGATTATGAAATTTGGCAAATGGGTGTCAAAACTGCATTCCTGAATGGATTTCTGGAAGAAGAGTTGTATATGATGCAACCAGAAGGCTTTGTCGATCCAAAGGGTGCTAACAAAGTGTGCAAGCTCCAGCGATCCATTTATGGACTAGTGCAAGCCTCTCGGAGTTGGAATAAATGCTTTGATAATGTGATCAAAGCATATGATTTTATACAGACTTTTGGAGAAGCCTGTATTTACAAGAAAGTGAGTGGGAGCTCTGTAGCATTTCTGATATTATATGTGGATGACATATTGCTGATTGGAAATGATATAGAATTTATGGATAGCATGAAGGGATACCTGAATAAGAGTTTTTCCATGAAAGACCTCAGTGAAGCTTCTTACATATTGGGCATCAAGACCTATAGAGATAGATCAAGACGCTTAATTGGACTTTCAGAAAGCACATACCTTGATAAAGTTTTGAAGAAGTTCAAAATGGATCAGTCAAAGAAAGGGTTCCTGCCTGTGTTACAAGGTGTGAAGTTGAGTCAGACTCAATGCCCGAGCACTGTAGAAGATAGAGAGAAAATGAAAGTCATTCCCTATGCTTCAGCCATAGGTTCTATCATGTATGCAATGCTGTGTACCAGACCTGATGTATGTCTTGCTATAAGCATAGCAGGGAGGTACCAAAGTAATCTCGGAGTGGAGCACTGGACAGCGGTCTGAAATACCTGAAAAGGACTAAGGATATGTTTCTTGTTTATGGAGGTGAAAAAGAGCTCTTCGTGTTACGTCGATGCAAGCTTTAACACTGATCCGGATGACTCTAAGTCGTAAACCGGATACGTATTTTTATTGAATGGAGGAGCTGTCAGTTGGTGCAGTTCCAAGCAGAGTGTCGTGGCAGGATCTACGTATGAAGCGGAGTACATTGCTACTTCGGAAGCAGCAAATGAAGGAGTTTGGATGAAGGAGTTCATATCTGATCTAGGTGTCATACCTAGTGCATCGGGTCCAATGAAAATCTTTTGTGACAATACTGGTGCAATTGCCTTGGCAAAGGAATCCAGATTTCACAAGAGAACCAAGCACATCAAGAGACGCTTCAATTCCATCCGTCATCAAGTGTCGGAAGGGGACATAGAGATTTGCAAGATACACACGGATCTGAATGTTGTGGACCCATTGACTAAGCCTCTTCCACAAGCAAAACATGGTCAACACCAAAGCTCCATGGGTGTTAGAATCATTACTATGTAATCTAGATTATTGACTCTAGTGCAAGTGGGAGACTGAAGGAAATATGCCTAATACGTCTCCAACGTATCTATAATTTTTGATTGTTCCATGCTATTATATTACCTGTTTTGGATGTTTATGTGCTTTACTTTACACTTTTATATCATTTTTGGGACTAACCTACTAACCGGAGGCCCAGCCCGAATTGCTGTTTTTTTCCTATTTCAGTGTTTTGAAGAAAAGGAATATCAAACAGAGTCCAAACGGAATGAAACCTTCAAGAGCGATCTTTTTTGAACAAACGTGATCCAGAGGACCTGGAGTGGAAGTCAAGAAACAAGCGAGGCGGCCACGAGGGTGCCCGGCGCGCCCCCCACCCTCGTGGGCCCCTCGAGTGTTCACCGACCTACTTCTTCCTCCTACATATACCCATGTACCCCGAAAACATCAGAACAGACAACGAAAAACTATTTCCACCGCCGCAAACTTTTGTATCCGCGAGATCCCATCTGGGAGCCTTCGTCGACGCTTCGTCGGAGGGGGAATCGACCACAGAGGGCCTCTACATCATCTCCAAGGCCTCTATGATGAGTTGTGAGTAGTTTACCACAGACCTTCGGGTCCATAGTTATTAGCTAGATGGCTTCTTCTCTCTCTTTGAATCTCAATACAAAGTTCTCCTTGATCTTCTTGGAGATCTATTCGATGTAACTCTTTTTGCGGTGTGTTTGTCGAGATCTGATGAATTGTGGGTTTATGATCAAGTTTATCTATGAGAAATATTTGGATCTCCTCTGAATTCTTTTATGTGTGATTAAGTTATCTTTGCAAGTCTCTTCGAATTATCAGTTTGGTTTGGCCTACTAGATTGATCTTTCTTGCAATGGGAGAAGTGCTTAGCTTTGGGTTCAATCTTGCGGTGTCCTTTCCCAGTGACAGCAGGGGCAGCAAGACACGTACTGTATTGTTGCCATCTAGGATAAAAAGATGGGGTTTATATCATATTGCATGAGTTTATCCCTCTACATCATGTCATATTTCTTAATGCGTTACTCTGTTCTTTATGAACTTAATACTCTAGATGCATGTTGGATGGCGGTCGCTGTGTGGAGTAATAGTAGTATATGCAGGCAGGAGTCGGTCTACTTGTCACGGACGTGATGCCTATATACATGATCATGCCTAGATAATCTCATAATTATTTGCTTTTCTATCAATTGCTCGACAGTAATTTGTTCATCCACTGTAATAATTATGCTATCTTGAGAGAAGCCACTATTGAAACCTATGGCCCCTGGGTCTATCTCTTATCATATAAACTTTTAATCTACTTTTATTTGCATCTTTACTTTTCCAATATATATTATAAAATACCAAAAATATATTTATCTTATCATACTATCTCTATTAGATCTCACTTTCGCAAGTGGCCGTGAAGGGATTGACAACCCCTTTATTGCGTTGGTTGCGAGTTCTTGCTTGTTTGTGTAGGTGTGTGGGACTTTTGAGGAGCCTCCTATTGGATTGATACCTTGGTTCTCAAAAACTGAGGAAAATACTTACGCTACTATTGCTGCATCACCCTTTCCTCTTCAAGAAAAACCAACGCAAGCTCAAGACGTAGCAATGCCCTAGAGGCAATAATAAAGTTATTATTTATTTTCTTAATTCATGATAAATGTTTATTATTCGTGCTAGAATTGTATTAACATTAAACTTAGTACATGTGTGAATACATAGACAAAATCTATAGTCCCTAGTATGCCTCTACTTGACTAGCCCGTTAATCAAAGATGGTTATGTTTCCTAACCAGAGACATGTGTTGTCATTTGATAAACGGGATCACATCATTAGGAGAATGATGTGATAGACATGACCCATCCGCTAGCTTAGCATTATGATCGTGTCAGTTTCATTGTAATTGCTTTCTTCATGACTTATACAAGTTCCTCAGACTATGAGATTATGCAACTCCCGATTACTGGAGGAACACTTTGTGTGCTACCAAACGTCACAACGTAAATGGGTGATTATAAAGGTGCTCTTCAGGTGTCTCCAAAGGTGTTTGTTGGGTTGGCATAGATCGAGATTAGGATTTGTCACTCCGTGTTTCGGAGAGGTATCTCTGGGCCCTCTCGGTAATACTCATCACTATAAGCCTTGCAAGCATTGTGACTAATGAGTTAGTTGCAGGATTAAGTATTAAAGAACGAGTAAAGAGACTTGCAGGTGATGATATTGAACTAGGTATTGAGATACAGACGATCGAATCTCGGACAAGTAACATACCGATAACAAAGGGAACAACGTATGTTGTTATGCGGTTTGACCGATAAAGATCTTCGTAGAATATGTGGGAACCAATATGAGCATCCAGGTTCCGTTATTGGTTATTGACCGGAGACGTTTCTTGGTCATGTCTACATAGTTCTCGAACCCGTAGGGTCCGCATGCTTAACATTGGATGACGATTGGTATTATGATTTTATGTGTTTTGATGTACCGAAGATTGTTCAGAGTCCCGGATGTGATCACGGACATGATGAGGAGTCTTGAAATGGTTGAGACATAAAGATTGATATATTGGATGACTATATTCGGACACCGAAAGTGTTCCGGAGAAGTTTCGGATAAAACTACAGTGCCGGGAAATTAACGAAACCCCCGGGGGAGTGTATGGGCCTTATTGGGCCTTATTGGGAGAGAGGAGGAGGCGGCCAGGTGGAGGGCACGCCCTCCCAAGCCCAATCCGAATTGGGTGGGGGGTCGGCCCCCCCCTTTCCTTCCCTCTCTCTCCCCCTTCCTTCCTCTCCTACTCCAACTACGGAAGGGGGAATCCTACCCCCACCGGGAGTAGGACTCCCCCCTGGGTGCGCCATGAGAGGGCCGACCCTCCCCCTCCTGCACTCCTTTATATATGGGGGAGGGGGGCACCCCATAGACACACAAGTTGATTGTTTAGCCGTGTGCGGTGCCCCCCTCCACAGTTACACTGCTTAGGCGAAGCCCTGCGTCGGTAACTTCATCATCACCGTCACCACGCCGTCGTGCTGACGAAACTCTCCCTCGACCTCAGCTGGATCTAAGAGTTCGCGGGACGTCACCGAGCTGAACGTGTGCACATCGCGGAGGTGCCGTACCTTCGGTGCTAGGATCGGCCGGATCGTGAAGACGTACGACTACATCAACCTTGTTGTCATAATGCTTTCTCTTTCGGTCTACGAGGGTACGTAGATAACACCCTCCCCTCTCGTTGCTATGCATCACCTAGTGATAGATCTTGCGTGATTGTAGGATTTTTTTTTTAAATTACCGCGTTCCCCAACACCCTCTTCCTTTACCCGGGCTTGGGATAGACTATATTAAGACAACACAAGCAAAGTTATAAAACCAACAGCAATCCCAAAGCTTTATGATTTCATGTTCATACTAACTGTTCTTTGTATTATATTTTTATATTTTCATATTCATAGTTAAGAGTTTATATTTCATGCTATAACTACTATGATCCTGGAATATGCGATTCAGTGAAAACCTCATATGCACGCGTGAAATGATAAACGGATAAAATAAAAGTTCTTAATCTTGCCTCTAAGACTAGCTCGAGTGTTGTTGGTGATCACGTTTTCTTGATCTTAGGATATCGTTAAGTGTAACATTCCTAATAATCACGATACTCAACAGAGGTGGATGGAGAGGACACTGGAGGAAAGACATTGAGTGGAGCAAAACGCCCACGCGCGCGTTGAAGGACACGCAGGCGTGAAATATGTGTTGGATTTGAAGTACCTTGTCTATAAACGTAACATATGTACTCCTTTCGTCTGAAAATACTTGTCATCAAAATGGATAAGAGGGAATGTATCTAGATGTATTTTAGTTCTAGATACATTTTTTTTTATCCATTTTGATGACAAGTATTTTCGGACGGAGGGAGTAATAGTAAACAAAAATTGATGACGCGATGCTCGTTTTCACTTTTCATAACCACATAAATCTCTCAATCTTTTCAGCACATTCGGACATCTCCATATATAAAAGATAGTGGATGTTTTTATAAGAACTAAAATTTCCACAAAAGATCTCGTCAAGCCTACTTACTGTACACCAGCATGTTAATTTTGGGGAACGTCGCACATAATCCGCACGGATACCTTCTCCTATACGATAGCCCAAAAATCACCACCCGCAGCCGACCTCTCTTCCCCGCTCCCCCGCCCGCCACTTCTGCTCCCCGCCCATCCATGGACCAGTCCCACGGGAAACCATAGCCAACACACCACACTGGACCAACATGCCGTCTACCCAAACGGCCAAACCTCGTAAGGCTAGTCATAATGGGAGTAACATAATCAGGGGAACCCACTAAAATATGGATTAGTCCTCTATCTTCTCATTTAACTCCTCTCTTTTAACACATGCGAGTTCTGGATTGAAGGGTTTGGAAGATAATAAATGCTCATTAACTCGATTTTAGTCTATTTAGTATTTGTATCCAAGCATGTGTGAGGTTAACAAATTTTAGTTCCACTACTTTTAGTCATAAGACTAAAACGTATTTAAGCATCCTCTGAATTACTCCCCACTATGACGAGTCTAAGCCGATCTCACCGAAAAGAAACAGCGGCATCGAGCTTCGCGCCTGCGCTCTCCCCCAACCGCGTCCGAGCTAGGAGTATTAAACCTGCGCCCCCTTCTCCGCCCCCTCCCACACTCCCCGTGTGCAGTCCCAATCCTCCCTCGCTGCCGTCGTTTCAAACTCGGCAAGCAAACCCTAGCCCATCCGCCCCGGGCCGCGAATCCCGAGCAATGCCGCGGGGAGGCGGGAGGCGTGGGACGGGGAGAGCATGGCGGGGAGCCGCCGCCGCCGCCGCTCGGCCGCCGCGGGACGAGCGCGCCATGGAGGTGGTCGAGCTCATCAGCGATGGTGAGTGATCTCTTGGCCCTTTTTCTTCGTTCTCCCTTCGCATTTTGGTTTCGATCGAGCGTTTAGGCGATTTTCGCTTCGCGTTTCGCCGGATTCACGTGGTGGTAGGTCCTAGCTCGGAAGTTGAAGCGAGTTTCGAGCTACTCTTTTGGTTCGAATGCATTTGCAGTATCCGCGCACAGATCGATTTTTCCAGGGCGCGTCGATCGATGTTCCCCCGATCCGAAAGAATCACCCCCCATTTTGGCGTGTTCGATTTGTCTTTGCTTTTTTTTTTTTTGTGTGTGGGGGCAGATGTTCTTTTTTCTTCAGTCAGTTGCTGTGTCGACCAGACGACCACCGTGTCAGATGCGAAATTTCGTTCAGATTAACACTTTTTCTCGATGGGTCGAAGGAGTACTATAACCTTGCGATTTTGTTTACAGATGAGCCGAAGTCAGCAACGCAGGCAGAGGGATGCGCGGCAGATGTTTCCGAGGTGCCCCCATGCCAATCCCCGAAGGAAGGTGTGGTTAGAAGTTCGTCGCTTGAGGCGCGAAGCTCCATTCACGTTCTATACATTAACTAACTCCCTATTTGTGTTTGCAACTGATGGCTGCATGCTAGTTTCCGCAAAGAACCTCGGGCGTCTTAGGAAGCGAACAGCGGCCGCCGGTGGTGCTGCAACTTCTGAGTTGCACGAGGACGAGGTGCAGGCTGCTGAAGTCATGCCGAGCAATGGTGAAGGTATGTGTGTTGGGAGGAACACTGATATCTCTTTTGAGTTATTTTGTTAAATCTCCCTAGTGTGTGAGAAATTAATGGGACTAAAAATTAGACCTTGAATGTAGAAATAATTAAAACATTGGTTTTACTTATTACAACAGCACATTTTCTGTCAACAAATTACAACCTGCCAAAAGGCTAACCTTGAAACTATTAACTGAAATGTGCCGTCCTTTTAGCACGAGGCAGTGGCAAATGAGGATGAAATGTCCCGTCCTTCTAGCATCATGGTTCTAAGATTAGAGCGATATGGCTTCTTTACACTATTCATTGGCAGAGGGAACACCAAGAATTAGGTTTATGCGATTAATCTATTCTTTGATGGGCTGGATTGGGAGTTTTAAGTAGGGTAAAAGAGACACGTGAGGTGGAGATACTATATCTAACATGAGATATTTCTCATCAAGTTATTTTATCTTTTAATGTCGAAGCTTCATTAGTTCGTAGTAAGTAGTACTTTTATTAATTAAGAAAAAAATTGGGGACTCCAAGATTTTTGGCCCCCTGTGCACCAGCTGCACCTGTACATGCCCAAATACGTGCTGACTTGTTCATATGTTTGCATTTCTGTTGCAAGTGACATTTGATTCACTGTTGTATAATTTGGTAGAATTGTGTGCCTACATACATAAACAGAGTTAAATTTGCTATGCAACTGTAGCAATTCTTATCCAGATTTGTTTATTTTTGCATCAATATAATTTTTAACCCACCGAAATCTGCAGCCAAGATCTTCTTTTTCCTATTAATGCAGGAACTTTCTAGCCTCTTGAAGTGACTGTAAACTTCTTTAATCTATTTTTAATAAGATAAGATATTTATCATAATTACACAAAGCTAGATGTATTTGCAAACAGCGAGTTTGGTAAGAGAGTGAGCTATTTACAGTTCTGAAACTTAAAATGTATAGATTAGAGTGAAGTTGGCTTCCTTTGTTAATTCTAAATGGTGTTTCGCATGTATTACAAGGTTACGGTTTGTTTTACAATTTCAACTCACAATATTAGTTTGAACTTATTTTCACTGCAGATGGGCAGCTGTTGCATCCATGCAGAAGGTCCAAACGCCTACAGAGGGAACGAACTGAAAAGCAAGAATTGAGTAGCAGGGATAGTCAGCCTGATGTATTTGTGAACAGCAAGGATGCTAAGGGTGAGTTGCTTGCAGTTTTTTACTTGAAGATGTATGAATTAGAGTGAAGTTGTCATATGTCTTGATACGTGAATTCCAACGGTGTGTCAGACTCCAAAATGTTGGTTCGACAAAGGAGGCCAAACCGCCTCAGAAAGAGATTTATATCCGAGTATTTCAGTGGTGAAGGGACTGAAGACAAAAACATATCGCGGAGTAGCTATGATGATGGTATGCTTAAGTGTTCAATCTTTTGTGTGCTAAATTTGTCAAAACATTGTCTTAACCAACCAAATACTCCCTACAAAATGAGAGAGCCATATATCCATTCTTCTGTGGCAAATAATTTAAAGTTTGCATTGTGCTGATGATGATCACTTGACTCCTCAGCAAAGATCAAAGCGTCTTCGGCACAGAATGGGAACTAGCAAAGATGCATACAACAGCGATTCTGATAGTGACACTGTGGATAGTAAGTTGGCACCCTTTGTGATCAATATTTTTATTTACATTTTGTTACCATAATTCTCCTTTTTCTGTGTGTTTTGCTTCATAAACTCTCCATATGCATTTTTCTGGAGTTAATTGAGGAGCCTTTTGGAAGCATTTCTCCTTTTTTTGGAAAGACCAAGTCAGATAACCAAGGATCCTTATAAGATGATACGATGGAGGACTATGCTTGCTTATTATCTTTGTTCCATTGCACAATATATTTCATGATTTGGTTTTGAACTCGCTCAAACTTTTAACCTTCACTTAAGTTTCGAATATCATTTGATCAGATGCCCCCTCTTGATTAGAGTAAGTTCGTATGAACACACCCATAGTGGATTAAGAACTACTACATCTTTTAAGCTGCAGTAATTTGTATCTATTTTGTTCCAATTGGGTGATCATGTGGCTTACAAAATTTTCTCGAACATCATGTGCCACCCGTGTTAAATTTTACTTTTGAAATCACCACAGATCATAGGAAGGCAATTCCATGCAGAAGAATGTCAAAGCGCCTACAAGAGAAACAGAAGGCTGATCATGTTTCAGATGTAAATTCACAAAAAGTACTCCGTTAATTCCTGCTCTTCATGAAGTAATAAATGTCCCCTATTCATTTCTAGGAGAGGTGCACTGAAGCTTCTCCGTGTATGTTGTCAACGTCTAAATCTTCAGGATCAGGTAAATAAGTTACTGATTTGTTGAAAACCGTCAGTTTATCGCCCTTGTGGTGGATTTACGGTGCCAATATTATGCACAGTTGGTACGTGACAGCCAACTCATCACAGAAATTTTTAAAAATCTTGTATAACTGTTACTATATGTGTCTGTGTTTATGCGTGCACCATTCATGAATTAATGTTCTTGAGTGACAGCATGTTGCAGCTATACTTCTTTAATTATGCTTGTTGCAGCTTGCTGTTGTGACAGTGTACAGACTCACGTTCACACAATGTTCTGCCTTTTAATGATCTGCTGGGTACATGTGTGCTTGTTTGCGAGGTTGATATTCTAACACTAACTTTCTGTTTTCTATCAGATGATGAGCTATTGCGTAGTACTGTAAAACCTTGCAAACGCACTTCTAGTGGACCTATTTGCTCAATATGTAAGGTGTGTTATTTTTGTGAGGAATTTGTAAGGTTTGTCGAGCTGGTTATTTTTCATTGCCTTGTATCCATCAATCTTATTTGATTTATTTGTGCACAGAGTGGAGCTGGCAGCTGTCTTCTAATCCAGTGCCAGAATTCAAGCTGTTCTCGTAGCTTCCACACATTCTGTCTTAGTCCTCCGATGCAAGATAGTAGAGGCACTTTGGAATGTCCTCTCTGCAAAATCAATCAAGCATCGTTGGCTAACGGGACGGAAGTGTATGCCCCAAAAAAGGTCCAAAGGCTTGTAGGTTGCAGACGGGTGATTCTTCAGGAGTCAGATTTCTCGTATCAAATGCTCGTGAAATGGCAATCACTTTCTCATCATCACGACTGCTGGGTTTGTTTCCCTCCTTGCCACATTATTGTAGCTGCTTTGGCATTGCAGTCGGCCCCTATTGCCACATACTCATGCATGGCCATAGCTCATTAGCTACATATATTTCCTTTGTTAGAATGGCTTTCGGCTATGTGATGTCAGTACAATCAATGTGAAATTTCTAATTATTTTACTGAATCATTTGGATTTTGCATGCTCCAGGTTCCACTTGATTGGCTTCTTGTTGTTGAGCGTCAACGAGCACGATCCTACATAAGCAAGAATACGTAAGCCCCTTGCCTTATATAATTACTGCTGTTATTCTTTTGTCAGATCTGAAGCTGTCCTTTTGATGCCAATTATCTAGTTGGTTCATGTAGGCAAAGTTTTCTTCATTGATGTGTTATAAACTACGTATATATGTAATCTTTGAACAGTCAAACAAGTATTCTTTTTACTCCCTCCGATCCATATTACTTGTCGCTTAGATGGATGTATCTAGCACTGAAATATGTCTAGATACATCCATTTGAGCGATAAGTAATATCGATCGGAGGGAGTACAGGCAGTTTAAATCTGCTATCTACTGATTTGTTTTCTCCTTCTGGTTACTCTATAAGACCTGAATGAATAATGAACTGTAATGAACTCACACTTGCCATTTTCCTTTTAATTTTTGCCCTGTGTTCTTAACTGGTAACACTTCTTTTGAATACTCTTTCTTTCATGTTCTTTCCTATGATTATACAAACTTATTGCAACAGCTTACCTAAAGAAGCATACTCGGAGGATCAAAGGAAACCTGAATGGCTTGAAGTAGATCGTGCCATTGCATGCCGCCGGAAGTTTGGTCGTGATGGTTTATGTGACGTCCTGGCTAGTTTTCACAATAATGAAGATTTTGAGGGGTACGAGTTCCTCGTCAAATGGAAAGGGCTTGACTATTGTGATGTTACATGGGAGTCTTACTGCACTGAAGGCGTGGCGTCAGCTGTTTCTATGCTTGTCCAACGGCATAAAAATACTTTACAAAGCCCAATGAACAGTGACGTGATGGTCCCAGAAAATGTACTATACGCTTATCAGCTTCAAGGATTACAATGGATTCTTGACAATTTCAAATCTAGGAGGAGCGTTATTCTTGCTGGTATGTTCATGAACTGTAGTCACAATCCATGCACTTGTGTCCTTTACTATTATTTCAGTATATGACCCAAGTATTATTCAAATGTCTTTGCAAAGGTTTCTTACATATTTTTTGAGATAACAAAAAGTCTTGCATCTTAATGCATTGATACATAGGGAGTTTTTATGTACAATGATTATTATGTACAAATCTATCGCCATGCAATCTGATGTATCTAGGACTGAAATATGTCTAGATACATCAGTTTTAGCGTCAACTAATTCCGGACGGAGGAAGTATTAACTTTGGTTCCTTCTGAAATAACCCAGTCTGAAGAGATACCTTTACTGTTCTTACCAAAGACATTGATGTAGGGTGTTACTTGTGAATTACTGCATGCATATGTCTTGAAGAAGTTTCTTGGCATAATTCTTGTTTGTTCTTTTCTCATTTATATTGTAAAGACAATAATGGGAATTTTGCCTTTTCTTTTTCTATTGCTAGATGAAATGGGTCTTGGCAAAACTGTCCAAGTTGTTTGCTTTCTCAACCGCATAATCAAGGGAAGCCTGACTACATCTCCTGCATTGGTCATTGTTCCCAAGAGCATCCTACTGCAATGGGAAAAGGTTTGTATAACCTTCATGATCCTCTCCCATAGTATCCTGAACGTTTGTAGTGAAGGAGCTCAAATCATTGTCTTTAACTCTTCATGCTGTATAAAATGTGCTTATTATGTTAGCTGGACAGTCTGTAATTTCTGGATGCATGTTCTGTGTATTAGGAATTTGATCGCTGGGCACATGATGTTAGTATTGTTGTTTACCAAGGAGATAAGGACTCCAGGAAGTGTATTCAAGCTCATGAACTGTACTCTTCCAAAGGGAAGACTCTGTTTGATGCTCTAGTGACAAGTTATGAGATTGTCCAACTTGATAAAGCAGTTCTAAAAAAAATTAAGTGGTCAACGATTGTCAGTAAGTTTTTTTAGCTGCATCGAGGTTATCTAGTCTTAATTTGTCTCTTATTAGCCTGCAAGTTAACACTTCTGCTGTCGTACAACACCTCCCTTTTGCTTCAGTTGATGAGGCTCACAGATTGAAGACGCTTGATTGTAATCTTGCATCCTGCCTAAAGAAATATAGCTCAGATTTCCGGTTGCTACTTACAGTAAGTCTTCCATACCCTAGCCCTAGGTGTACTTTTGCTTAATTTAGAAGTTAATGATTTGTCCCATCTGGTCTGATTCTGGGCAATCCATCTGTGTCATGCAAACTATTACAGAGTATACTATTGGAAACCCTGTTTACCTCATATCCTTGGAAGTTTGTACTTTAGCTGTGATATATCGTGTACCATAAGGGCTCACTCATATTTTGTGGTATCATCGATTTGGATGTGTCCATACCAGCTTGGTATCATTGATTTCCTTGTTTTTAGAAAGAGGTCTGTCAAAAAATTTCATCAGAAAGAGGTCTATAGACTTTTGGGGAAATGACATCATTTGCCTACTGTAGTTGTTTAGGAGAAAATATTTCAACTCCACACTACCTGTAGGCATTTCGGAATAGTTATCTTACATAGTAAGATTTATAAAGTTACCCCCCCAATATGATTCCACAGACCAAATAAAATGTTATTTGAGGCATTGCAGGCTTGCAGCTGTCTTGCACTGCCACCAACATAATTGGGTTGGATGAGTCCGTTCACCACTAGACTTCTTAAGGCAACGGCAATCTTAAATAATCCATAGCCCATGTTTCGTGATCTACTTGTGCTAGCTGTTCTATCAAGTGACATATGGCTCTCAGCAATATAGCATATAGTACTTCTCATCGAAATGCATTTTAGTTGCCCTTTTCTGGAATGATCTGATCATGTGGTTGGACCTTGTTCCTCTTTTTCTTCTTGACCATACAGGGAAGACCATTCCAAAATAACGTCCTGGAATTGTTTTCATTGCTTCATTATATTGATCCAAATGAGTTCTCTGACCCAAATGATGATCCATTGTTCTCACCAATTGAATCTGAGCGGGGTCTGACAATAGATGAAAAAATCGCCCGCATTCCTGAGATTTTAAAGCCTAGGTGATTTTTCTGTCTAACGATGAAGCTATTTACTTTGTTTATTTGATAACTTGGATGTGACTCTTAGTTCTTTCATGTTTGATTTGCTAGGATGTTGAGGAGATTGAAAGCTGATGTGCTAAAAGATTCTATGCCAACAAAGAAGTGGGTAGAAGTTCCGTGTACGCTTACAGATTCTCAGAGAGATCTTTACATTAATATTCTAGAGAAGAACTACTCAGAGTTGAACAGTGCTATTCAGGATGGTCAGTTGAAGAGTTTTCACTTGCATTTATCGTTATATATATACTTTTCCAGTTTGTCTTAATCTGCATGAAATTCTCTTGATAAAGTTGGTTTCTGCTAATGTTATTCTCGACCATGCATATAAATCTGTGCCACTTTGTATTAGAAAACACGCGGAGAAGTTGTTTAGTACAATGCCACTAGTGTCAGCGACAAACAACCAAAAGAGAACTTATAGCAACAGAAACAGGGCTACGAGAAAGCAAAATCTAGGCTACAGAACAGCAAAACCTGGCTAGTCAGTTCTGGATGTCTAGCATGCAACAGTCACTTCCTGTGATCCCTAACGCCAGTGAGCCGACATAAGTTTGTCTCTATTGGCAACTTGTAGTCCAGCCTCCACCCATAAAATACGCAGGTGTTGCAATGCCTCCAGGTGGCTGGTTTGTGCTAACATTATGGCACTATGCGTGTGAAGTTTAAATATAGGAGAGCATTTTTTGCAAAGTGAGTGATATTTGACCCATGCAACTTCTTGAGGCCTTCAATTTAGCATGGCCTTCAAATGGTACGTGCTTTTACCACCAGTCACTTAACTGCGATACTACTAGAAAAACGGGGTCATCCCACAAAAGTCTTGGAATTGGCTCACCAACTATACTTGGATTGATCTATGCCTAAACTTAAATGGCACATGAACTTCTAGCTTAGATTTTCTGATCAGCAACTTACAATGACAAAGAACAAACTTTAGGGTACTCACCGACAGCATTTGTGACTTATGAAACTTGCTTGCCCTTGAAGTAATAGCCGTATTATCATTTTCTCATGGAGAATCTCTGAGTGGTGGGAACCAAGTTATCTAACTTCACAGAATGTTCTTATAATTGGGCTTACGTACTTGTTTCTAACCAAGTAATATTTACATTGGGGCTGACAGATCTTGTGTGAACTTTTTCAGGAAAGAAGCGTCCTCTGAACAACGTGCTCATGGAACTGCGAAAATGCTGCAATCATCCGGTAGATTTTGCATCCATTTAGTTTGTTGAAGGCTACATCTATTTTCCTTGAATCTTTCTTGCCATAAACTTGTGGAATTTCATGTGTCTTGATATTTTACGATAAGGAACATTTTGACAAAGATTTGTGTGAGGTGGCGATATAACATATTTAGTGCAGTCTGTCATGCATTTGAATTTTGCATTCTGTAGTATGTTTTCACGCGAACTCATAGATTCTAACTTTGAGTCTCACTTCTCCTGCTAATTTGTTTCTCCTTCTCCAGTATTTGTTTACAGGATCAGATGTTAAACAACATGCAGGAGAAGATGTTCTCCAATCACTAGTTTCTGCATCAGGGAAACTTCAACTCTTACACAAGGTGCCTTGACCTACTACTGCATCCTATCTAGGCGTTGCTTGCTTATTTGTTCCATATGTTTTGTTCTTGGATGTAATAATCGTCAATTCTTAATCTGCAGTTGCTCCCAAAATTGAAAGAGAGAGGGAACCGTGTATTGATCTTCTCCCAGATGAGAAAATGCTTGATATTCTTGAGGACTTCCTTTCTTTCCTGGGATACACATATGCACGGTATGTTTCATTAATCAGACCTGCATTTGCCATTCAATCTTCTGATGGATATATGGTTACAGTGATGCTCAATATTTCTTCAGTCGTTTCAGAGTATAGCTGACATTTTTTTCTCTTTCTTTTTTTCACTTAATATATCTGTGTTGGCGTGCAGCATTGATGGACAGACAGCACTCTCTGAGAGGCAGGAGAGCATAAAAGAACACAACAACGTTGAAAGTGAAACATTTATTTTCTTGATGTCAACTTGTGCTGGTGGTATAGGTATTGACCTGGTATGAATTCTAATACTCACAGCCTCATTGGTTTTTATTTCTTCCACTTTATGCAACTGGACTAACATTATTCACTATTATGGTAGCCTGGTGCTGATAGAGTAATTATATATGGTGAGTGGTTTTTAGTTATCTGATTCATTCGCCTTAAATCCTCTTGGCACTTATTTTTCCTTCGTGTGTTCAGATCCAGACTTCAATTCATTTATGGACTTGCAAGCACAGTCCAGGGCTCACCGGATTGGCCAGACCCGACCGGTGGTTGTTTACCAGCTTATTACAAAATGTTCTGTTGAAGCAAAGATATTGCAGAAGTCTAAGCAGAAGCTGGCCATTGAAAATATTTTAATGAACTCTTCCAAGAAGCCGCCAAGTGCTGATGAGCTGAAGTCCATTCTACTACATGGAGCCAAGATAATTCAGGACAAAAAGGAGATTAAAGCTGTATCAATCCATTATGATGACGAGGCCATTGAGAATCTCCTCAAGCTAGACCCTTCTAGTGATGAGATGTGCACTAAAGAAGGCAACGGTTATCTCGGCGGCATCGAGAGCTTTCCTCATGGTGCCGAGGACGTAGTACCTCCCTCCCCCAAGGTTGAGGATTTAAAAGTATTCAAGCCTGCCACTCCCAAGGTGGATCTTGGCCGCGGGAGAAGGCAGAGGAACGCCGTGAAGTATTTCGAGGAGACGGACAATGAAGACAGCGATGACATGTACGCTCCAGAGGCTTCCTCCGAGTCCAGTAGCTCTTCCTCTGATGATGAAACAGATGAAGAAATTCCTGAAGTAGCACGCGCTAGAACTGAAGTAGACATGAAAGCTGAAACAGTGAGCGTTGTGAAGCCAGAAGTAGCTCCCGTTCCTGGCAGCCCCTTGACTTCCTCAGAGTCAGAGTCCGGCAGCTCTTCCTCGGATGATGAAATGGAAGAGGTTAAGCCTATTGTAGCAGGCGTGAAGCCTCAAGCGTCCGGCAGCTCTTCCTCAGAGTCAGACTCCGGCAGCTCTTCCTCAGAGTCCGGTAGCTCGTCCTCAGAGTCAGACTCCGGCAGCTCTTCCTAGGATGATGAAACCGAAGAGGTTAAGTCTGTTGTAGCACCTGACAGTTGATGCAGAAACTCAGGCTAGTCGTCCATTCCTTTTGTATAGGATTATCTATATAACTGCTTAAGTAGAATTATGTAGCTGATTTATATGCCGACTTTTGGGGCGTCTGTCCATGTATGGTGAGAACTGACGAGTGATGGCACCTTTATTGCCTTATTTATGGTTGCTGATATATAGCTACGTAAGAATTATGAGTGATGCCATCTATATCACCTTGTTATAAGAATTATGGTTGCTGATACTGTGTGGTAACACCTGGCACTTGCACATTTTTCTCTCCTGATGAGGCAATGCAGAAGCTGTCTCGATGCATTGCTGACATGGCTAATACCCCCAACAGGGCGTCTACATTCTTCAGTTATCCAACAGCCCTTGTCTATCCTGCCAACACCCCTTGGCTCCAACGGCCCAGATGCGATCCAATCACTATTTCAAAAAACGTCAAACGTCTTACATTACATTATGAGACGGGGGGAGTCTATATATCTATTGAAAATTATTCGTGCTACCATGAAAAATGGCAACTCTTTCAATTTTGTCGCTTCACGGATCGATCGAGCTCAAGAATACATGCATGCATGCATGCATGGAGAAAAGCTGCAAGCATACAGTTGGACAAAAGAATTGTAGTAGCTCTTGGCCGGGCACCAGAAACCTCACAAATCTGCAAACTCACTGTTGGACACAAAAGAAGTAGCAGCTATCTGCACTCTCCAAGAATTACCTTTCGCTTAATAATTAAGCTAGCATTGCACCAATCCATATGTTATGATCCAATTACCCAACTTCGACAAACAACAGAGATAATGTACTCCTAGTAACCACATTGTCACAGCTGACAAGAGCGCAAACATAGAATGGAGTCTCAGAATTCTTCTACTACCAGATTGAGTATAGATTTAGCATTTCAGCTCGAGGTACACTGGAGAATCTGGGGGAGACCACATGGTGTCCGAGACGAACAGCGACGCGCCAGCCTGGTAAGGCCCCCTCAGTCGACTGACACTCTGTGTCTCGCCGGACAGAGAGAGAATGCCCGTCTGCGTATGCACTTGGATCTTGTACTTGAAATCCTCCCTCTCGATCGGGTCGCTCATGAGGTGGATCACCGACAATGTGAGCCCCGACGGGATGCTCCGGTCAACCACAAGAAGAAAGACTGCCTTGCTGCCGAGGGATACAAGGCGGGCCGGCTCGTCATGGCGCATGCTCAGGGGGTAGAGGCGGCCGGCCGTGATGCGGGTGTACTGGATCGTAGGGTGATCCGCGTTGATGTGGTCGCGCAGGGACCGGCCGGGGTAGGGGCAGCAGCCAGCGACGGGACAGTGGCATGGGGCATGGAGGCAGGACTCTTCATGGGCCAGCTTCTCCGTGAACGGGATCATCTCGGTGCACCCATGCTCCTGGAACGAGCACGGCACGGCCAGGCCGCCGAGGATGCGCTCCAAGGCACTGCAGTGGGTGTTGGCGGGCCCAGAACACAAGCTGCAACTGTAGTTCAGATCGGAGGAGCAGTTGAAACATGTGATATGGCCATTTGCGCACTGCAGACAAAAAGAAAGGTATCAGGAATGTGTTACTGAAACAGCAGGAGTGCACAAGCACGACATAACACTGGATTACCGCTGGTGCCAACTTTGTGCCGTACTATCGACGGTGATTTTGATGCAAAGATTGGCAATGCATCATATATTCTTGGTAATGGCAATTGACAAGCCACAGGAGAAAATATATGTCCGCACATTGCCCTGGAAGGAAACTTAGTTTACCTAAATGCAAAGTTACTGACCGATACATACTGAAATGAGTTGGGACCAATATGTGCACATCTTAATTTTATTAGTTTCCCAAGTAACATTCAACCAACTGTACTGAAATGAGACGAAGGGAAAAAAATATATAATCCTACGATCAGCATACTGACCAAAACATCATAACTGATGCAAGATTTGCTACAAGTGAAATATCAGAAACTATACATCAACATCAACATACAAGATACAAATCGTCGAAACCTCATAACACGAAACTAAATTGCAGGGTGTAAAAAGAATCTAATAAAATGGAGTAAGAATTCAATTCAACAAGGGAATACTTAATACTAGTTCGTCGAGTACAGGGCTCTGTTCAGTACCTGAGAAAGGGGAGCAACCAGTGGGCTGCAACAAACCGAGCACTCCAGCAACTTGGGGTCTAAGGTGACAGTGATCTTCGAGGACGCAGCCTTGGCCTCGGGCCCGACCTTAGCCTTCTTCCTGGAGCAGCTTTCTGCCTTCACCGTCGCGGTCCTATCAGCGCCAGCCTTCTGCAGATTGCGCCCAGCAAAATGCAAAGTTCAGTAACAATGCAAGGGATGGCCATATAGGCATATGACAGTGAAGCAGAAAATACGTATGTCATCCATCTTTCAGAGATTTCAAGGCTCTTCAGAGGTCCATATCCAAATTTTGATACAGGACACCCGAATGCTCAGTTGGCAAACCCGAACCAGACCATGGCAATCAGCATTCTCGCGATGGAATTTGCAAAGTCGCTTCAAATCCCGGGAAATTATGCGAGCGCACGCGCTTCAATCAATTTCCCCCAAATTAAACCCTAAACCTCCGGCCGCGCCGCCGCCACCTCCACCCAGAGCGACCGGAGGTGCCGGCGCCGCGTCCCCTTCCGCGCCCCCATCAGGGCACCGTCGCCCTCCTCCTAAGCGGGCAAACCTACGACCCCATTCAGCTCTGCACGCGGTGAATCGCGGCGGCGGCGGCGGCCCGAGAAAAACTGGACGGGGGTCGGAGAGAGAAATGCGTCCGAGGTAATCACCTTGGCCATGATGGATGGACGATCGGCCGGTCGATCTCCCGCCGAGCTCTGCGCGCGGAGCTTCTGAATCCAGTTCCCGTCGAGCTCTGTTCCGTAGCAGCGGTTTCTGGATGGAGAATTATCGGTGTTCACACCATAGCCCGTTATGGAAACTTTTTTCACACCATAGCCCGTTATGGAAACTTTTCTTTTACGAGGGATGCTACGCGTCGGCCGGCGGATCTTTTCACCTCGTGAGCCGTTAGAGCAACTCCAATGGGGAGACCCATTTTATCTGTTTAGGTCATCCGGACAGAAAAGATGGCCCAACGGGGCGACCCAAACGGACAAGACGTCCGCCCGCTGTCCGCTTACTGTCCGTCCCGGACCCAAACCGAACGCAAATATGGGAAGAAATGGGTCCGCGACGGACAAAAGCGTACGCTCTCGTCGCTCGCTCGTGTCCTCGCGTGTCCGACCTGATCCCACGCATCAGCGACCCACAGATGCGATTCAGCCCCCGAAGCACAGCGCGGCCGCCCGCTCGTCCCCAGCTCCCGCGCCGCCGCCCCAATCTCGTCTGCTGTTGGCCGGATCCGGCGCTGGTCGGCCAGATCCATCCCGCCCCGCGCGGATCCGCCGCCCCTCACTGGTCTTCGTGCCTCCGCCGGCCGCACGCACCAGCGAGGTCACCGGCGCTGGCCGCTGTATGCGCCGACCGGCCAGATCCATCCCGTCCCGCTGCAGGCCTCCGCTCGCGGCGACGTAGCGCAGCGCGGTGTTGATGTCACATGCGTTGCAGGTGTTGGCGCCGCCCGTGCAGTCGAGCACCTGCTGCTCCGACATGGAGATGAGCTCGCCCACGGCCACAACAACAGAAGTTCGTTGGCCGGGCACAGCCAGCTCGGGGAGGGAGGACCGGGCCGCAGCGAGTTCTTGGCCGGGCGCGGTGAGCTCGGGGCTGGCTGCGGCGAGCTCTTGGCCGGGCGCGGCGAGTTCTTGGCCGGGCGCGGCGAGGGATGGCCGGGCATGGCGAGGAACGTCCGGCCGCGGCGAGCTCGGGGCCAGGCGCGGCGGCGAGCTCGGGGCGAGCGTGGGAGGGAAGCTGCGTCGCCACATTGCGTGTCCGCTTTTTGGTCTTGTGCGTTGGGTTCATCCACGAGCAGCCTTTGTCCGGCTCATGTCCGTTAGGCGGATGGGTGACCCAAACGGACAAACAGCGGACAAAAATGTCGTTCATTTGGGTCGGCCCGTTGGAGTTGCTCTTAGATTTTTCTCCGAGCGAGTCGTTCCCCATTGCCAGAGGTAATATTGCAGAGACGTCTTTGCAACAATAATCATGTTGCAGAAACCTCGCAGCAGACGTCATGTTGCAGAATTTTTGGCAAGAGGATCCTTGTTGCAGAAACATTCTAAACAACTGTGTGTATGTCGCTGTTGCAACAATAGTTTTGTTGCAAAAAAATTTAACCCGCTGCGCTAGCTGATTCTGGCGAGTACTGGTGGCAATCGACGACACACATCACACTCATGAGGTCACGTCGCTCCGCTCTTTCCCTCGCTCCAGCCAGATCCGTCAATTCTAGCTCTCACTAGTAACATAATTCCAGCTCTCACTTACGGCAGAGATGAGGACAAACAACATGTATCTCCTGAATCGAGCTCTAGCAGCAAAAAGGCGAAAATGGATGGGTACAATGGTGATGGTGCAAAATATTTTGTGGGCTCCAAAGAGGGGCGCCGCCAGGAACAATGAATCTCCTATTCTAGAACTGATGGAGGGGGGGGGGTGTTGGGGAACGTTGCAGAAAATTAAATTTTTTCCTATGGTTTCACCAAGATCCATCTATGAGTTCATCTAGCAACGAGTCATGGAAGAGTGATTGCATCTACATACCACTTGTAGATCGCGTGCGGAAGCGTCCAATGGAACGGGGTTGATGGAGTCGTACTCGCCGTGATTCAGATCACCGATGACCTAGTGCCGAACGGACAGCACCTCCGTGTTCAACACACGTACGGAGCGGATGACGTCTCCTCCTTCTTGATCCAGCAAGGGGGAAGGAGAGGTTGATGAAGATCCAGCAGCACGACGGCGTGGTGGTGGATGCAGCAAAACTCCGGCAGGGCTTCGCTAAGCAACTACGGGAGGAGGAGGAGGTGTTGCAGGGAGGAGGGAGGCGCCAGGGCTTATGGGTGTGGCTGCCCCTCCCTCCCCTCCCTTTATATAGGGGCAAGGGAGGGGGGGGGGGGGGGCGCAGCCTTGCCCCTTCCTCCAAGGAAGGGGTGCGGCCAAGAGGGGGGGAGGAGTCCATCCTCCCCAAGGCACCTCGGAGGTGCCTTCCCCCTTTAGGACTCTCCCCTCTCCAAGTCTTCTTGGCGCATGGGCCTCTTGGGGTTGGTTCCCTTGGCCCATATAGGCCAAGGCGCACCCCCTACAGCCCATGTGGCCCCCCAGGGCAGGTGGACCCCCGGTGGACCCCCGGACCCCTTTCGGCACTCCCGGTACAATACCGATAAAGTGCGAAACTTTTCCGGCGACCAAAATAAGACTTCCTATATATAAATCTTTACCTCCGAACCATTCCGGAACTCCTCGTGACGTCCGGGATCTCATCCGGGACTCCGAACAACATTCGGTTTGCTGCATACTCATATTCATACAACCCTAGCGTCACCGAACCTTAAGTGTGTAGACCCTACGGGTTTGGGAGACACGTAGACATGATCGAGACGGCTCTCGGGCAATAACCAACAGCGGGATCTGGATACCCATGTTGGCTCCCACATGCTCCTCGATGATGTCATCGGATGAACCACGATGTCGTGGATTCGATCAAACCCCGTATACAATTCCCTTTGTCAATCGGTACGTTACATGCCCGAGACTCGATCGTCGGTATCTCAATACCTCGTTCAGTCTCGTTACCGGCAAGTCACTTTACTCGTACCGCAATGCATGATCCCGTGACCAAACACTTGGTCACTTTGAGCTCATTATGATGATGCATTACCGAGTGGGCCCAGAGATACCTCTCCGTCATACGGAGTGACAAATCCCAGTCTTGATCCATGTCAACCCAACAGACACTTTCGGAGATACCTGTAGTGCACCTTTATAGTCACCCAGTTACGTTGTGACGTTTGGTACACCCAAAGCACTCTTACGGTATCCGGGAGTTACACGATCTCATGGTCTAAGGAAGAGATACTTGACATTGAAAAAGCTCTAGCAAAACGAACTACACGATCTTGTGCTATGCTTAAGATTGGGTCTTGTCCATCACATCATTCTCCTAATGATGTGATCCCGTTGTCAATGACATCTAATGTCCATAGTCAGGAAACCATGACTATCTGTTGACCAACGAGCTAGTAAACTAGAGGCTCACTAGGGACATGCTATGGTCTATGTATTCACACGTGTATTACAATTTCCGGATAATACAATTATAGCATGAATAAAAGACAATTATCATGAACAAGGAAATATAATAATAATGCTTTTATTATTGCCTCTAGGGCATATTTCCAACAGTCTCCCACTTGCACTAGAGTCAATAATCTAGTTACATTGTGATGAATCGAACACCCATAGAGTTCTGGTGTTGATCATGTTTTGCTCGCGAGAGAGGTTTAGTCAACGGATCTGCGACATTCAGATCCGTATGTACTTTGCAAATATCTATGTCTCCATCTTGAACATTTTCACGGATGGAGTTGAAACGACGCTTGATGTGCCTGGTCTTCTTGTGAAACCTGGGCTCCTTGGCAAGGGCAATAGCTCCAGTGTTGTCACAGAAGAGTTTGATCGGCCCCGACGCATTGGGTATGACTCCTAGGTCGGTGATGAACTCCTTCACCCAGATTGCTTCATGCGCTGCCTCCGAGGCTGCCATGTACTCCGCTTCACATGTAGATCCCGCCACGACGCTCTGCTTGCAGCTGCACCAGCTTACTGCTCCACCATTCAACATATACACGTATCCGGTTTGTGACTTAGAGTCATCCAGATCTGTGTCGAAGCTAGCGTCGACGTAACCCTTTACGACGAGCTCTTCGTCACCTCCATAAACGAGAAACATGTCCTTCGTCCTTTTCAGGTACTTTAGGATATTCTTGACCGCTGTCTAGTGTTCCTTACCGGGATTACTTTGGTATCTTCCTACCAAACTTACGGCAAGGTTTACATCAGGTCTGGTACACAGCATGGCATACATAATAGATCCTATGGCTGAGGCATAGGGGATGACGCTCATCTCTTCTTTATCTTTTGCCGTGGTCGGGCATTGAGCCGAGCTCAATCTCACACCTTGCAGTACAGGCAAGAACCCCTTCTTGGACTGATCCATTTTGAACTTCTTCAAAATCTTATCAAGGTATGTGCTTTGTGAAAGACCTATGAGGCGTCTCGATCTATCTCTATAGATCTTGATGCCTAATATATAAGCAGCTTCTCCAAGGTCCTTCATTGAAAAACACTTATTCAAGTAGGCCTTAATGCTGTCCAAGAATTCTATATCATTTCCCATCAAAAGTATGTCATCTACATATAATATGAGAAATGCTACAGAGCTCTCACTCACTTTCTTGTAAACGCAGGCTTCTCCATAAGTCTGCATAAACCCAAACGCTTTGATCATCTCATCAAAGCGAATGTTCCAACTCCGAGATGCTTGCACCAGCCCATAAATGGATCGCTGGAGCTTGCATACTTTGTCAGCGTTCTTAGGATCAACAAAACCTTCCGGCTGTATCATATACAGTTCTTCCTTAAGATGCCCATTAAGGAATGCCGTTTTGACGTCCATCTGCCATATCTCATAATCATAGTATGCGGCAATTGCTAACATGATTCAGACGGATTTAAGCTTCGCTACGGGAGAGAAAGTCTCATCGTAGTCAATCCCTTGAACTTGCCGATAACCCTTAGCGACAAGTCAAGCTTTATAGATGGTGACATTACCATCCGCGTCCGTCTTCTTCTTAAAGATCCATTTAGTTTTCTATCACTCGCCGATCATCGGGCAAGTCAGTCAAAGTCCATACTTTGTTTTCATACATGGATTCTATCTCGGAATTCATGGCTTCTAGCCATTTGTTGGAATCTGGGCCCGCCATCGCTTCTTCATAGTTTGAAGGTTCACCGTTGTCTAACAACATGATTTCCAGGACAGGGTTGCCGTACCATTCTGGTGCGGAACGTGTCCTTGTGGACCTACGAAGTTCAGTAGCAACTTGATCCGAAGTACCTTGATCATCATCATTATTTTCCTCTTCAGTTGGTGTAGGCATCACAGGAACATTTTCCTGAGCTGCACTACTTTCCCGTTCAAGAGGTAGTACTTCATCGAGTTCTACTTTCCTCCCACTTACTTCTTTCGAGAGAAACTCCTTTTCCAGAAAGGATCCGTTCTTGGCAACAAAGATCTTGCCCTAGGATCTTAAGTAGAAGGTATACCCAATGGTTTCTTTGGGGTATCCTATGAAGACGCATTTTTCCGACTTGGGTTCGAGCTTTTCAGGTTGAAGTTTCTTGACATAAGCATCGCATCCCCAAACTTTTAGAAACGACAGCTTAGGTTTCTTCCCAAACCATAATTCATACGGTGTCGTCTCAACGGATTTAGACGGTGCCCTATTTAAAGTGAATGTAGCTGTCTCTAGAGCGTATCCCCAAAATGATAGCGGTAAATCGGTAAGAGACATCATAGATCGCACCATATCTAATAGAGTGCGATTACGATGTTCAGACACACCGTTACGCTGAGGTGTTCCAGGCGGCGTGAGTTGTGAAACGATTCCACATTTTCTTAAGTGTGTACCAAATTCGTGACTTAAATATTCTCCTCCACGATCCGATCGTAAGAATTTTATCTTTCGGTCACGTTGATTCTCTACTTCATTCTGAAATTCCTTGAACTTTTCAAAGGTCTCAGACTTGTGTTTCATCAAGTAGACATACCCATATCTACTCAAGTCATCTGTGAGAGTGAGAACATAACGATATCCTCCGCGAGCCTCAACACTCATTGGACCGCACACATCGGTATGTATGATTTCCAACAAGTTGGTTGCTCGCTCCATTGTTCCGGAGAACGGAGTCTTGGTCATTTTGCCCATGAGGCATGGTTCGCATGTGTCAAATGATTCATAATCGAGAGACTCTAAAAGTCCATCAGCATGGAGCTTCTTCATGCGCTTGACACCAATGTGACCAAGGCGGCAGTGCCACAAGTATGTGGGACTATCGTTATCAACTTTACATCTTTTGGTATTCATGCTATGAATATGTGTAACATTACGCTCGAGATTCATTAAGAATAAACCATTGACCATAGGGGCATGACCATAAAACATATCTCTCATATAAATAGAACAGCCATTATTCTCGGATTTAAATGAGTAGCCATCTCGTATTAAACGAGATCCAGATACAATGTTCATGCTCAAACTTGGCACTAAATAACAATTATTGAGGTTCAAAACTAATCCCGTAGGTAAATGTAGAGGTAGCGTGCCGACGGCGATCACATCGACCCTGGAACCATTCCCGACGCGCATCGTCACCTCGTCCTTCGCCAGTCTCCGCTTATTCTGCAGCTCTTGCTGTGAGTTACAAATATGAGCAACGGCACCGGTATCAAATACCCAGGAGTTACTACGAGTACTGGTAAGGTACACATCAATTACATGTATATCAAATATACCTTTAGTGTTGCCGGCCTTCTTATCCGCTAAGTATTTGGGGCAGTTCCGCTTCTAGTGACCCTTCCCCTTGCAATAAAAGCACTCAGTCTCAGGCTTGGGTCCATTCTTTGACTTCTTCCCGGTAACTAGCTTACCAGGCGCGACAACCTCCTTGCCGTCCTTCTTGAAGTTCTTCTTACCCTTGCCCTTCTTGAACTTAGTGGTCTTATTGACCATCAACACTTGATGTTCTTTCTTGATTTCAACCTCTGCTCACTTCAGCATAGAAAATACTTCAGGAATGGTCTTTTCCATCCCCTGCATATTGTAGTTCATCACAAAGCTCTTGTAGCTTGGTGGGAGCGACTGAAGGATTCTGTCAATGACCGCCTCATCAGGGAGGTTAATATTCAGCTGGGTCATACGGTTGTGCAACCCAGACATCTTGAGTATGTGCTCACTGACAGAACTATTTTCCTCCATCTTACAACTATAGAATTTGTCGGAGATGTCATATCTCTCGACCCGGGCGTGAGCTTGGAAAACTAGTTTCAGCTCCTCGAACATCTCATATGCTCCGTGATGCTCAAAACGCTTTTGGAGCCCCGGTTCTAAGCTGTAAAGCATGCCGCACTGAACGAGGGAGTAATCATCAGCACGTGTCTGCCAAACGTTCAAATCGTCTTGCAGTGCTGGGAGAGCAGGTGGGTCACCTAACGGTGCTTCAAGGACATATGCTTTCTTGGCAGCTATGAGGATGATCCTAAGGTTCCGGACCCAGTCTGTATAGTTGCTGCCATCATCTTTCAGCTTGGTTTTCTCTAGGAACGCGTTGAAGTTCATGTTGACATGAGCGTTGGCCATTTGATCTACAAGACATATTTTGCAAAGATTTTAGACTAAGTTCATGATAATTAAGTTCATCTAATCAAATTATTTAATGAACTCCCACTCAGATTAGACATCCCTCTAGTCATCTAAGTGTTACACGATCCGAGTCGACTAGGCCGTGTCCGATCATCACGTGAGACGGACTAGTCATCGTCGGTGAACATTCTCATGTTGATCGTATCTTCCATACGACTCGTGTTCGACCTTTCGGTCTCCGTGTTCCGAGGCCATGTCTGTACATGCTAGGCTCGTCAAGTTAACCCTAAGTGTTTTGCATGTGTAAAACTGTCTTACACCCGTTGTATGTGAACGTAAGGATCTATCACACCCGATCATCACGTGGTGCTTCGAAACGACGAACTTTAGCAACGGTGCATAGTTAGGGGAGAACACTTCTTGAAATTGTTGTAAGGGATCATCTTATTTACTACCGTCGTTCTAAGTAAACAAGATGCATAAAACATAATAAACATCACATGCAATTATATAAAGTAGTGACATGATATGGCCAATATCATATAGCTCCTTTGATCTTCATCTTCGGGGCTCCATGATCATCTTGTCACCGGCATGACACCATGATCTCCATCATCATGATCTCCATCATCGTGTCTTCATGAAGTTGTCACGCCAACGACTACTTCTACTTCTATGACTAATGCGTTTAGTAATAAAGTAAAGTAGTTTACATGGCGTTCTTCAATGACACGCAGGTCATACAAAAAATAAAGACAACTCCTATGGCTCCTGCCGGTTGTCATACTCATCGACATGCAAGTCGTGATTCCTATTACAAGAACATGATCTCATATATCACAATATATCATTCATCATTCATCACAACTTCTGGCCATATCACATCACATGACAATTGCTGCAAAAACAAGTTAGACGTCCTCTAATTGTTGTTGCATCTTTTACGTGGCTGCAATTGGGTTCTAGCAAGAACATTTTCTTACCTACGAATAACCACAACGTGATTTTGTCAACTTCTATTTACCCTTCATAAGGACCCTTTTCATCGAATCCGCTCCAACTAAAGTGGGAGAGACAGACACCCGCCAGCCACCTTATGCAACTAGTGCATGTTAGTCGGTGGAACCGGTCTCACGCAAGCATACGTGTAAGGTTGGTCCGGGCCGCTTCATCCCACAATACCGCTGAAGCAAGATAAGGCAAGCAAGTTGACAAGATCTACACCCACAACAAAATTGTGTTCTACTCGTGCAATAGAGAACTACGCATAGACCTAGCTCATGATGCCACTGTTGGGGAACGTTGCAGAAAATTAAAATTTTTCCTACGGTTTCACCAAGATCCATCTATGAGTTCATCTAGCAACGAGTCATGGGAGAGTGATTGCATCTACATACCACTTGTAGATCGCGTGCGGAAGCGTTCAATGGAACGGGGTTGATGGAGTCATACTCGCCGTGATTCAGATCACCGATGACCTAGTGCCGAACGGACAGCACCTCCGCGTTCAACACACGTATGGAGCGGATGACGTCTCCTCCTTCTTGATCCAGCAAGGGGGAAGGAGAGGTTGATGAAGATCCAGCAGCATGACGGCGTGGTGGTGGATGCAGCAGAACTCCGGCAGGGCTTCGCTAAGCAACTACGAGAGGAGGAGGAGGTGTTGTAGGGAGGAGGGAGGCGCCAGGGCTTATGGGTGCGGCTGCCCCTCCCTCCCCTCCCTTTATATAGGGG